>NW_019524878.1:428258-446276 GCF_002814215.2 Seriola lalandi dorsalis | reverse complement strand
CCAGTACCTTTTTAACACACACATGCTACAACAGAAACACAGGTACACACACACTCTTACGTCCAGTGACCACGAGAGACACATGAAATGGAACGAGTCCACACACACATACAGTATGCTGTGTGGTAAAGAGACAGAGCTGATGATGCTGCAGCTGCAACTGATGGATGTTCTGAGTATAAACGAGGTATTTGTCCGTCAAATCTGGTTCGTTTCAACTCATTTTACACACAAATTTACCCTGTAAAATAAACAGTATAAGACATTATTGGATTAAATATAGTGCTGGGGGTCGTTGTCAGGACGGGCGAAAACGGAGACCTTTGGAAATGACGACGTAGACATCCACGGTAGCTTCCTGATTTGGTCTTATCTCCCTCGACTACCAGTGATGAAAGAAACATGGGTAATGAAATACAAGTGTTACTGACCCTATTGTTTTTGCTAGCAACTGTTTAGGAGTTAAATTCTGCATTTTAACACGGCAGCTGTCTTTGCTGTTCCTCGTTTGTCGTATTTTTGGCAACGAATCAACTGCAGAGTAGACGGTCTGCTTCCTGTTTACAACGGCTCGCACATGCCCAGTGTACACGATTGCTCCGGTATGTACGTGTCTTCAGGTGTCTATCAAATGTATCAGTCCACACTGACCCTGTGTGTGTGTGTGTGCGTGTGTGTGTGTGTGTGTGTGTGTGTGTGTGTGTGTGTGTGTTCTGGTTCCAGAAGTAAAATTCCTGGTCATTTTCCCCCCTTAGATAATGTTGCCTGACTCACAGCTGGCTCTCTTCTCTGGCTTAGATCAGCACTACAACTCCCAAGATGCATTTTGTCAGGAACCCCTTCAATCACACGGCCAAAAATTCTGTTGCTTAAATCAATTCACTTTTGGATTCTCGAGTAATTTTGGATCAATCCTAAAACTGTGGCACAGTGTTTTGTTCACAGCTGCAGCGGAGAAGCGTTTTGAATCCACCAGCTCTTGACTGGCTTCCTCTTCACAGCAACTTTAGCCGAGGCTTATGGGTATTGTAGTGTTTAGATTTGTCTGCCGTGACAAAATGAGCTTTCTCAGAAACAATAATTACACTTTTTCATGGCTTATATAAACTTAAAGAGTCGCATGTTTCCGTGTTAGGTAACCTTGAGGATATCTTTTTAAGAAAGGGAATTTATAGTGGAGGAAAAGCATGTTTGGAGCCAGCAAGCAGATTTGACTTTGTCCCAAAAAAATCCATCTTAAACCTGAGAATGGGGGGTTAACCTGAAAATTTTGACGGAGCTGACTGTAAATTGAAATGAACCTGCTGGCTAACGGCGATCACAGCCGTATGTGTAATGTGGAGGTGAAAACCTACACCAGACAGCGATGGGTTAGACGTTTAAAACCTGGCAGTTGTTTGTATTAACCACGATAATCGAAATGGCATAAATTCTGTGAAGAAAAAAGGAAGAGACAAAGTTCAATTGGTTTACGAGATTAAACCTTTTCTTCCAGTGTAGCCCCGCTTTTTACGTGCTGACAGGCCGTGGATGTTGCTTCTTTCTTCTTCTTCTTCTTTTTTTTGTTTTTGTTTCTGTGAACTACTTTCAATTGACCAGCCGGTGAACCCAACACACACACACACACACACACACACACACACACACACATGGTCCTTCCTCCGGCTGATATCTGTTTCAGTGTTCCTCTCAGTTTTCTTGCCAGGAGTTTCATTGCCAGCAGCAGGGTCATCTGCTTTGCTCCGACTCCCTGTTAGCTACTTTACTGTGCTGGTTGGCTGACTGACTCCGGCTCATTATGAGCAGGTGACAAGGACAAGATGAAGATGGAGGGGCAGCGTTAGATCACTGGAGCCTGAGAGTGGTTGGTCCGCTGTGGAAGGGTGTTTCTCTGCTTTCTGTACAGTATACGGCGCATATTTGTGTTTATATACTGTATGTATGTTTGCAGGTGATAAACTGTGTGCGTGTATTTTGCTGTTTATCGTATTATTAGCTCAAGATTTGAGATTTACATTTACACTTACCTACTTGGTTTAATGCTGCACTCCAGAGGAGGACAGACTGTTTTGTGTTTGTCGTGTGAGTTATAGGTTGATAGAGAATGAGCTTAGTGAAATGTTGTCTATTCAAATTTATTTATTTATCTATTTTTGTCGCAGATTTTGTTCGCCAAGCCTGGGAGAGACGGCGGAATATTCTGTTTTTAAGACTGACCTGTAAAACGAGTTGTGACGTCACCGGTTTCCCCCGTCCCTGCTTTAGCTCCGGCTCCGTATTTACCTTACAGACTAGCAAAGCAAATAAGTGTATTTCACGAAATGTCAAACGTTTCGTGTATTACATGATCTCTCTGTCTCTCAGTTTACCTCCTCTGCCTGAGGAGGATCTGCTTTTTGTTGATCTGCTATTAAAAGATAATTCTGATTTATTACAACATGGTTCTTATTTTCATAGTTTTGGCCTTCATTTCTATCAGTAGTAAAAACACTCAACTGCACCAGTTTTGTTTTGTTTTTAATAGACAGACTTATAAATCACCTGGTGACATTTTTCACCTCAGTAAATAGCATCATCGTTATTATATTGTATATTATAAGGAGTGTATTCATGTTACTGTGTCATTATTTTATTAATATAATTGTTACTGATTATTATTATTTATCGTTCTATTATTATTTTGATGGTTTTTTTTTTACAATCATCTCATGGTTAATTTGCCTGTCACGTCTTATTTTTAGTGTGTGTGTGTGTGTGTGTGTGAATCAGGGGTTACTATGACGACTGCACAGCCTGTCGCACAACATCAAAACAGCCTCAGCAGCTCCCTCCATCAACAGCCAGTGGTCAGATCGTGTCTCGACTCAGTTACTTTCACTGTTCACACTTTGTTGTTATCTGACAGGGCGGCATGACTTACAGCTTCTTTCTTTCTTTCGGTTTTCCTTCCTTCCTTCCTTCCTTCCTTCCCTCCTTCTTTCCTTCCTTCCTTCCTTCCTTACCACCCACCTGAAGAAACCTAAAAATATAGGGGTTCGGCTGAATGCAGAAAAGGGTTGATGACTGGTTACTCCTCCTATTTATAACCCTTGTTTTTACCAGTGGACCGTCCTTATCAGACAAGAATGAATTCTGTTTTTGTGTGTTTACACAAAGTCGGTCTTTTATTTTTTTCCATCGCAATGTCTGCACTTCCTCTGAACATGACCGGTGCAAAGGCCAGACAGTACCTACATGTTCCCCCGCAGTTTAAGGCTGAAGTAAATGTTACCAGCTATACTCATAGTACACACGCTTCAAAAACTGACGCTTACATGAGGATGAGGTCTCTGCGTTCTTGGTTTAACTGATGGATGGTACGATGATGACAACCGTAGTTAACCAAATATTTTACAAGAGACTGATGAATCACTAGTTCTCTTCAGGATGTTTTAGCATCAGACTGTTTCAAGTGTCCGGTGAGTTGAATCAAAGGGATCTATTTTCAGATGTATATTAACTCATGTCTGCGGCCGCAGATTGTGTCAGGTGGATTTGGATGGATATTAAGGAGAGTACGGTGATTTGTTACTCCAGTATTCAACTCTGAAAAATATATTTACATACTGATTTGGAAGTTCTTCCTTCAGCCGTCCGCACGGAGACAGAGATAGTATCTTTGAAGAATCGTCTGCAACAGCCAGAACATAACTTACTTCACACAGCCAGCTGAGGCTGATGGCAAGCCAAATGCGTGTGTGTGCGTGTGTGTGTGTGTGTGTGTGTGTGTGTGTGTGTGTGTGTGTGTGTGTGTGTGTGTTTTTGACTGTCTCTGTATATTTCTACCTCTCCCTCTGTCCTTTCTCTCACATCTGCCTCGACAAAAACTTCTGTAGAGCTGGTTTGCAAATTTCTTCTCAGAGATCAATTCCACAACAAAAATTTCTCTCCTGTACATTAATACTGAGTTATTGCTGTTTTTTGTCGGAGGATATTAATTATTTCATTACACTGGCTAAGATGATTTTCAGATGAAAATGAGATATCGCTCTCTCTCGCATCTGACATGTCTCAGTGTAAAAATCACATTAATCATGGCTAAGGTTTCCATTCCTGGTTTAATGGGACACTTGAATTGAACAGAGCTGTCAATAATGTTCAGTAACACCTGCGCTTCTCTGCCTTTTGTCAAAGATTGTCCGCCGTGAAAAAGCCAGAAATAGTCAGTTGTTTCTCTCTGAGTTGGTGGAGACCAAAATAGAACTAAAAAGGAAAAGTTGTATTGTACTTAAATTCATCAGGTTTCCAGAAACGTGACTCTGAATAATTGTTAATGTTGCTAATGATGCTGTTTACTAACACATTCCCAACCTTTCTAAGGTATTAATATGTCAGTGTTGTGTTTATAGCTCTTGCCCAGAAGATGCCCCAAATGATAATAATGAGGATATTGATAATAATAAATCAATGAATGTGGCTGTATGAAGTTAGAGTATGTGAAAACAGGAAAAGGCAGATTTCACTTCTTTTTTTTCCACATCTGAATCACATCACTTGCCAAATTTGGACGTGATTGCACTAAAATCTCCCTTTTTTGTGTTTCCACAAAGAGAATTAAGGTTTCACAAATTTACAGTGTGTTTTTAAGAGTCGTTGGCTTCTCTGAGATGAACTGATCCAGATTCGACGAAGTGAAGTGAAGTGGTTTTTGATGTGGACCTGGTGTGATGTGGCGTCGTCGTGGGGAAAAGAGCAGTGACGACGACCTTTCTTGCTTTTATAACAAAATTAAGTTTTCACTAATTTGAAAGTGGGTTTCAAACACTGTTAAAAAGTCGTTAACTATGAAGGTTCCTTCACAACAGTGAGAGAGAGAACAGAGAATCGGTCAAAAAATAACCAGTCCACTTTTAGCTTTTTGCAAATGACATCGTACGTACCATTGTGTTTATTGCACATTGCGACATGCTCAAATCAGTGTTTGCCTGACATTCCTCTGGCCTTGAGAATCAAAATTTAACTTTTTCAAATGTGTTTTTAATTCATTTCACTCGTCCCGACCGAATAAGATGCAAAGTCGAGCTTAAATGTATCAATGATTCATCCCACTCAGCTGCAGCAGCCAAGAGTTGTTTCAAGCCATAACTCCTTTTTCCTTTGTATATTTATGTTTGTGCATGTGTGTGTGTGTATGTGTGTGTGTGTGTGTGTGTGTGTGTGTGTGTGTTTAAAGCTGATTCAAGATCATCTGAATACCAGTGTGTATTAATAACCGATGCATCAGCTGGTGGTACCACTCTCTCTCGGATGTAGTCACATAGACTGGGGCCGAGCCCTAAGTGCTCCCTTTTATATTACTTGCGAGGTGGCCAGTGTTTACTCAAACGTCTTCAGAGAGATAGCGAGTCCATTTGAGTCCAGGTCAGTCCAGTTCACCACCTGTGTTTGCAGGGAGCGTCTCCATCCTCTGTGGGTTGTAAATTTGAGACCAGCTTTGACCAAAGAAAACATTATTGGGAGGTTGAAGGTCATGGCAGCCGGACTGAGCTCACCCACAGCCATTAATTATCAATGTCGGGGAGAAAAATGCCTGAAAGTTTATTAAAGCGTAAAAAGTTTCCTTTTCTTCTTCCTTCTTCCAGTTTTCTCTTTAAAACAACCTGTTTTCTCTTTGTGACCAGTGCATAACCTCATCCTCATCCTCACTCTCTGTATCTCTAATCTGTGAGTCATCAAACCGAGGGAGTGTTTCAATGGAAACGTGCAAACTGTCAGCCAACTTTAACATGCAAAGTGTCCAATCGCCTTTTTAAAAATAAAGAATTGTTGCTGATTCAGTTTCGTAACACCGGTAGCTCATCTTTCTTCATAATCCTTCCTCCCTTTTGACACCACTTTTTTTGGACACTTCTGAAATTTTCCTCTCGTTCCTGAGAGCTGAAACATAAAACAAGATGAGCAGTTTCACGTTTGTTGGACTGAAATGTTGTTACCTGCTGTATTCCCTCTGTTGCTATAGCGTGTGATATCCAAATGCTAACCTTTATAATGGCACAACTGGGATTCGTGGAAGTCGGTCTGGGCGTGTCTTTTAGAGACGAGCACTTTCTCTCCGCTGGTCAACTCAAAGTCGACTGTGCGATACGTCTGAGAGCAACAGCGTCAGCACCAGGAAGAGGGCAACTATTCTTTATTCTTTTTTCGTATCCCAATTAGCTTCTGCTGCAGCGGTTGCTAATCTTCCTGGGGTCCAGAAACCACTTCAAAAAAAAAAAAAAAATTACGTCATTAAGAAAACTAGACAATTAGACATTGTGGAATAAATTTTCACCCCAAGAGAAATTGTTGTCTCTTTTATTAAGGATGTTTAGTCGAAACAAAACGATACATTAAAACAAATAGCTTTGTTGCTATATCATTTTCTAGCCGTATGTCGAAGAGCTCATCCTTCCTCCTTCATATCAGTAAATAGCTCAGACGGGAGGATCCGGGATGGACATAAACACACACACACACACACACACACACACACACAGCTTGTTTGCAGGGAGGAACCATGCGAGTCACAAAATCCACCTGGCTGAACATAAATACACACACATACAGAGGACTGTACATCAAAATTAAAAAAGGAATATTAAGGCAAGCATTAATGCATCGTCTAATATTAGAATTTAGGGGTGAAAAAATTGTCTACGTGCACAGATACATGTCAGGTATGGTGAGTTATGTTGTTTCCAGCATGTATTAGAAAGACATATAGAGTATTTCAGAGATGCTCTGAAGGACTGCTGTGCATGATTTGAGTTCGTAAGACAATAGAAAGATTTTTAAAATCAGGTAAAAATCTGTTTCGGTTTGTGTGTGTGGAATTCAAAAAGAGAAAAAGGGGAAGACAGAGGCAGGAGAGGCTCAGTGACAGTGATGCAGCCCATAATTTAAAGAAGCTCTGCCTTAACATGAGTCCCTGAATATGGAAAAACGAAATATTTCCTGGGTCACTGGGAGTAAGGTAGACGAGTTTTCATTTGAAGATCATTTGTTGTTTTGTAGAGCAGGAATTCGTTCCATTGGCCGAGGGTGGGGGGTGGGGGGTGGGGGGGCCATCAATCTTTAAACCAGATTGGTCGAGTGGTCAGATGCCTGAGCGCTCCTCTGGGATAAGAGGCACCCGTTGTGTGATTGTCTCTTTTTATGTACTTATCTGTGTTTAAGTGTTCCTGAGGAAGAAAATAAGAAAAGACTCAGGAAGACTGACTTTATTTTGTCCCTGTGGCCGTCCACCTCGCTGCCGCTGCTGCTGCTGGCTTATTTCACTTCAGGTCCTATCAGAGATCACAGGGCTTATCATGATGGATCAGTGTACATTTATCAGCAAAACACAGAGGGGAAAAAAAAAAAGGCACAAAATGTGTCTTTGTGTCCAACAGTCAACCCCACGGAAAGTGAGAGAAGTGTGAGATTGTGAGGCTGTGACTTGCTACAGAAGAGTACAAGCTGATCCGTGTAGGATAGAGGTCTCGGATTTTAAAGTTGACAAAAGAATATGTACATTATTACCACCACCCCCCACCCCCCATCACCCCCTCGTTATTTCCTTTGACAAATTACAGAATAAATCTTTTTATCGTCAAGCTCAACTTCTTTTGCTCGTCTGCTCAGCTGTGGTGGCTGGAAAAAAAAGAGGTTTCTTCACAGCGGGCGGTTTGACTTGTTACAGCAGTGAATACAGAGACGAAGCGGCCACAGCGAGCCAGAACACGCGGTATCAGAGCGCTGGATGTGGGTCAGCTAATGCAAAGTGTCCGCTTGTTCTTCAGCTTATGTTGTGGTCAGTTTAGAGTCGCACCGAGGAAGAGGGAAAAATTTGACTTGAAGTAGGAGGACAGGCAGGTTTTCCAAAAAACGCGTGTTCAAGGTGTGACGATAAAATCAACATGGCCGCCCAGTCAAAGCGCGCAGCAAGCACGTGTTACTTTTAGAAGATGGAGTGCGTTTGAAAACACTTTTTTAAAGCAGCAGTTATTAATATCTTAGCCACATGACACAACACTGACAAATCACCCCCCCCCCCAACCAATATCGTTTTGACGTCAACAATTAAAAGATTTAGTTGCACATTTAAAGGCTTTAATGCTTAAATCACTGATGCACAGTAACAGTGATGATGTCAGTCAGTGATGGACAGAAACCAAACGGATTATTACGACTATTAAAAAATGATTGTTTCACAATTCAAGAAAATGTCAGCTGTCGACTTTTCTCTGTGTTTTTCATCAGAGAGATTTTATTATGTCGTCTGAAACACGCAGCCACAGAACTTACGCTGCGTTTACTTCCAACGTGTACATTTTACATCTCTTTGCATGTTTTATACAGTAAACTGTGCAGAGAGGAGAGTGTGCCAGTCGTGTACGCTCACACCTCATTACTACAGCATCCATTTTATTCCCTCCATGTCGGCCACTGTCTGGCTCTAAAGGAAACAACATAAGTCATGTACACGAGTAAGACCGCGTGTGTGTGCATGTTTGTGTGTGTGTGTGTGCGTGTGTGTGTTATTCTACCTGTCTACATGAGTGTTTATGCATATGTGCACATGTCGTCTCATTTCCAGGACTCTTGCTGATGACTGACCAAAGTAGTTTGACACACTGATTCTTCTCTTCATGACAAGCACTTTTAACACGCGCTCCAGCTCCTCCTCCCTCATCCTCTCATCCTCTCCTCCTCTCCTCCTACTAACCTCCCTCTCTCTCTCTCTCCCTCTCCCTCTCCCTCTCTCTCTCTCTCTCCTCTCGTCCCTCATGGAGTTGAAGAGTTGAATCATGGGTCAGCAGTTCTTTGTGCAGAGCCAGACTAGATTTCCAGATGGTGAAGTCACCATCTATCTCTGCTCATCAATTTAACACAGATACACCCAAACTCACACTTACGTACACACTCACACTTACGTACACACACACACACACACACACTCAGAACCTGCTCACACTTACAGTAAAATGCCGATCGTAGTCTCTTGTCTCTCTTTACGAATGCACAAACAGTAAACAACAACAACAACAACAACAACAACACACTTGCCGTCTGATTGTACCTGCGACGTTTCTTCTGACGTACGGAGGTGGACTGCACAGCAAATTGAGACATGTCAGTGCTGTAATTGGTTCCAGGGGAAGAGCATCATGGGAAGAAAAGCGCTGAGTGGACACTTCCGTTAAGAGGGGGAAAACCCAGCTTAACTGTGATACTTTAATGCTTCAGACAGTCCGTGTGTGTGTGTGTGTGTGTGTGTGTGTGTGTGTGTGTGTGTGTGTGTGTGTGTGTGTGTGTGTGTGTCCGTCCACCACTGGCAGTTTGCCAGCGTCTTTGGCCTGTTGATCGTCCATTTATCTTCAATGGGAAGGACAAACCGGCCTCAGGAAAATACAAATGCGTCCCTCAATGAAGACATCATGTTCGGGCTGGAGGACTTGTTTGAGAGGCAAGTTGACTCAATAATGCTGAAGACTAAACGTGTCCAGCTGTTGGACAGTGAAACAGCTGTCCCTGTGGCTTTGCAGCCTGCGTTTCCAGCTCAGTCAGGTTCCTTTCCATTGAGGTTTTCATGTGTTCGCATCCAAATGTGATCTGTTTTACGAGATGACAAGGAAATCATTTAGTATCTGAAGATGGTTGTAAAAAAACTATTTGTGTGTGTGTGTGTGTGTGTGTGTGTGTGTGTGTGTGTGTGTGTGTGTCAGTGTTTGTTGCCATGGCCACAAAACAGCTGGCAAAACCGGGAGCATCAGTCAGAGAGAGAGATAACCTTAAAAAGGCCGACAGTCTTAGATCTGAAGCTGTAGCATCGTTCATGGACAAAACACACACACACACACACACTGGGTGCTGTATGTATGGGAGGTTTCTTTTTCCCAGTTTGTGCTCGGCATCAGACGAAGCAGTTATTATTTAACCTTACCTGTTTGATAAATGTTGTTGTTAGCAGTCCAGCCCACGAATGACATTTAAAATGAGATACAGTGTGTGTGTGGGGAGACGTGTGCACACTGTTTACTGAAGTGACACGGACAGTAAGGGTGTGTGTGGAGCTAACAGAGTCCAACAGTTTGTTTTAATTTGACTTGAAGCTGCAGTTCCTCTAACGGCTGTTAAGTAATGCGCCGCAGGAAACTGGGTCTCCATTCAAATGTCAATGAACACACATCAGAGGCTCGTTGATCATTTTGAAAATGGTTAATAAGGACTAATGTAAAGTTGCCTATGTTTGGGGACATCATTGCCTTGATTGACAGGTGTCTCAGCCTATCACAGTCAGCTCCACTCATGCAAACTCCTCCTCCTCCTCGTCCTCCGCCCAGATGTGGATGTTCTGGCTGTGAGCGATGAGCAGTAAACCAAAATCTCAGCTTCGAAACTGTCCCCTGACATCAGACAGATTACATCACTGCTCCTCTGTCCAAGGAGCTGACTCTCCTCAAGCTGCAGCCGACAGACTGCTGTGTCACAGTAACCTCGGTTTAAGACACAAATACATCAGACCGGTCACATGTACTCAAAACATTTCAGAGAGTTCACACACCACAGCAGCCAGTCAGTCAGGCTGCTGCTCTTTGTTTATCTGGGTGATATTTATGGATGATAAACATTTATAACAAGATGATGTAAATGAGCCCGATTTAACCAAATGGCTTATTTTCATCTTCATGATAAAACTTGAAATTTCATTCACAGGCCGATTCTTGTTTAATGAATAATGTATTATTTCATGTTTGTGTATTTAAAAAAAGAAGCTGTATTTGAAAAGTCTGCTGCATGAATCAGATTAAAATGTAATTTTATAAGAAATTAATTTCAGCTGCTTTTGGACACAAGACAAAAACGAATAATAAACAGCTCACTCTGAATTTAGCTTTTTACCAGGAGGAATCAGTGTGGTTAGTGTAAACTGTGTGTGTGTGTGTGTGTGTGTGTGTGTGTGTGTGAATGAGCTTTTCTGTTGCAGAGTGAAGATGCTTCATCATGGTTGTCCTCCTCTCTCATATTCTCCTCCTGCAGGGTCATAAACGGGTCTAGAGGCTGTTTCTTGTGGGTCAGCTCAGACTGCAACACCATGAAGCTGCATGGACGGCAGGACGTTCCCGAGACGGGGAGGCAGAACAAGTTTCTCTTCTTCACCACTGGAAATGACGGGTAGTAAAAAACAAAAACAAAACAAGGTGTAAAGACACAGCAGCCGGTTCGCCATAAGATTCTGGTGTAAACTAACGTGAGGACAGAATTAAATACTGGAAAGTGGGTGTAAATGTTATAATTAAAAAAAAAAGAACTGGACAATTATTCATCACAAAAATTGTCACAAAATGAGTTTATGGCGCCAGATATTTAGTTAGAATGACAAGTGAATTATTTTCAGTCCACAACACACAGACACACGATGAGAATTTTTTTCTTTTAAAAAAGGGAGTAATGAACATTTTAATCTTATTTTGAAGGTGATCTGTCTCGACAAAGCCTGTCCGTATTTTTATTTTTATTTATTTTTTTATTCATCACTGGTGTTTTCATTAAACGAGCCGTTATCTTCCCGTCAACCTGACACTTACCGACTTTTACTTTTCACCGACACTATGTGAACATTTATCATCGCAATAACGAACAAAGAGAGAGAGAGGAGACGACCGTAATAATAATAGTAGTAATAATAATAATAATAATAATAATGATGATGTTTTATTGTGCAGGAGTGTGGAAAATAGAATATTATTTTAAAATGTGTCTGAGTGTCTTTCCGATGACATCCACCCTCTGTGCGGTCGTAACTATAGTTCACACCTGTAAATTGTTTTATGGGAATTTTAATATCGTATTACCACTGAATTTAGTTGCATAAAATCAAATGAAAAAAAATGAAGAAACGAACAGTTAGACCCGTATAGGCCTTTAAGGCCAACTCCTCCATATACTGTATGTCGTCACGCGGGCTGTTCATCCGCGCGCGACTAACTATTAATCCGACAAAAATTAAATGAGACCGTTTAACTTTTTTTCTCTTTATCATCAAAATAATAATTAAAACAATTTATAATCTTATAATCTAATGTTGAGTGACTTAGTATCGACATAAAATAGGTCCGTTGTTTTTTGGTGTTTTTGTTTTTGGTGGAAGATCATTTAATTTCATTTTATTTCTAAAACGGATTCTTCCGCGAGGCCTGTTTCTGTTTCTGTCAGTGACGTTCAGGGTTAAAATACCAGGACTTACTTTCTACTCTCACCAGAGACGGCTCAGAAAGGGGTGATTTGATGCTTCCTGATTAAACATTGAAACATTATTATGTTTTTATACAGTTTATATCTGACTTTGAAAAATAATAATAAACACCAGCATATCAGTAAGAAAATAGATTTACAGCTACAACCTTATTAAACAACTGAAAATTATTATATGGTGATCAGTTTTTACCAGATTAGTCAAAATATAAGTCTCTACAGGTCAAAACTGTTTTTTTATTTTATTTGCATGTGTGTGTGTGTGTGTGTGTGTGTGTGTGTGTGTGTGTGTGTGTGTGTGTGCTGTTCAGTATACAGTAAATGAATGAAGTCAGAGGGCTCCTGTCCTTCATCACCTCCTGACTCCACCCCCCTGCCCTCCTCAGACACACACACACACACACACCCATACACAGGCTGAGAGCGTTGAGGGAAAAGAGGGCTACTCCTCCTCATTCCTCCACTCCTCTCTCTCCATTCACAGAGAACGCTGTGAGCAGAAACCTCTGTCCTCCTTGAATGGGCTCCATCTCTCTGAGCCAAACACTCTCTTACTGCTGTTGCGGACGGGACCTGAAGATCACAGCTGATCACTGGGTTTTCATTTTTCCTTCATTCCCTCTCCTCCTCCTCCTCCTCCTCCTCCTCCTCCTCCTCCTCTTCCTCCTCGAGCTGCCGCTGAGAAAAGTTGACTGCTGTGACTTTTTCTGTGTCGCCATGAACTTGTGTTGGACTTAAGGAGTTTCCAGAGCGGCTGTGTAGTGTCGTAAAACAACTGAAGCTCGAGACTCAAGACTCAAGACTCGTGAAAGAGAAGCGAAAAAAAAGACTCCAGACTCTACTTCTAGACTCTCCAGGATTCAGAGCGTGGTGAGCGTTTTGGGTTCGGGTCGGCAGACACCCAGGCAGGGAGGCGGACAGGTAGAAAGGTAGCTACGAGGAGGCAGATAAAGTTTAAAAATAGCCTACCACTTCCCTCCTCTTCTCCCCTGGACCACAATGGGTTCAGACGTACGTGACCTGAACTCCCTGCTGCCCCCGGTCCCGGCGGGCCCCAGCCCCGGCTGCCCGGCCCTGCCCGTCAGCACGGCCCCTCAGTGGACTCCTGTCCTGGACTTTCACACGGCCGCCTCCCCTTACTCCTCCCTGGCTGCCCCCCACACCTCCCTGGGCCCGCACTCCTTCATCAAGCAGGAACCCAGCTGGGGGGCCACCGGTGACCCCCACCACCTGGAGGCTGACCCCCACTGCGGCCTCAGCGCCTTCACCGTCCACTTCTCGGGCCAGTTTACGGGCACGGGGGCCTGCAGGTATGGGGCGGCATTCGGGGCGCCCCCGCCTCCACCGCCGTCCTCCAGCCAACCGCCGTCTGTGACCGCCGCACACCACCACCAGCCCCCCAGCAGGATGTTCAGCAACCCGCCGTACCTGACCAACTGCATGGACACGCAGCAGGCAGCCCGCAACCAGACGGGTAAGGCTGGAGGAGGAGGAGGTGTGTGTGTGTGTGTGTGTGTGTGTGTGTGTGTGTGTGTGTGTGTGTGTGTGTGTGTGTGAATGACAAAGTATCATAACCCATTTCAGAGTCACTTTTTCTCTCAGATACTTTGATTTCATTCTTTTCCTTTTCACAAAGCTTCACTTTCTGTGTCTCAGGTGTCGATAACAAACTCACTGGTGCAGTTGTTGATGTTGCAGGTTCATGTCACTCATCTCCTAAATTGCTCATTTTACCCATCTGAGGTAAATCTGAAGCAGCGTAAAATCAGAGGAACATCACTCACGTAAAGATATTTCCTGTGATATTACAGCCGTATAAGTGATTTGAAACATTATTTAAAGTGGGTTAAACCGGCTTTTTGTGACTGCCTGGCATTAGTTCGCTCTGATTTAGTGTGTGACAAACACCAGAAACACCTTGGCTTTGTCCGATCCAAACATCACTTACTGAAGATTCCCTTTAGTTCACTGGACGCTTGTAAAAAGAATTTGAGTTTATAGGATGACGGCTGATAGGAGAAACCTGGACGGTGATCGCGCACGCTCCCTGGTCAAGTTAACTGTTTACTGAGTACTGTACATATGTGGCGTCTCTGTGAGCGTCTGCAGCAGTTCAAGCCTTTCTAGTTTCTGACTGTGGATATTGATGTGTACATGTGAACAGCTGCGAGTGCTGTGAGATGTAGGAATTCACATTGAAGCGAGACGGCTTGTTTGCGTCGTGCTGTTCGTGTAAACGGCCACAACAACACGGTCGAAGAAAAAGCTCCTCAGTGACTTTACATGGTCCATGTTCATGAACTTGTTTTGACCCTAAACTGTTTCACTTTCCCTAAAAATAGAGTCTCTGAGCTTAACATCAACAAAAATGTTCTTTTTCCAGGAATCACAAATTTTGTTGTTTTTTGTTGTTTCAGGATTATATGTAGAAATCAGAGTTTTGTATTTATTTAAGATATTTCATGCTCATTATCCTGGAGGTAAAACATTCAGTTAAATCCTATTAATTCCAGACTCCAGACTTTATAATGAAACTCTAGTATCAAAGTGAAGGAGAAAGTTGATTCTAATAGAAAATCTATTGTTAATCAGGTGCTGGATACTTAGCAATAGGACGCCAGCTGCTGATTCAAATGTGGAGCAACTGCCTCAACACTCTCAGACAAAATAACATGTTCAATTCCCAAGATTTGGTAATTATTCATACTCATTATTTTCCTGCAATATGAGAGTAAAATGCAGGACTGATGTACAACACACAGGAGGAGATTTTTTGTTGTTGTTGTTGTTTCAGCTTTAATTAAAAGAAGAAAGTTATTCATGTTGAGGTGTTGCCGGGTTAATCCTAAATTTTCATTTTAACCTTTAAGTGTTACACATAGATATGATTATATATACACGCAATTATTACATATATAATTACATATATGCATAAATAATAATAACACTTGTGTGCCTGTGTGTGTATGCTTACGTTTTATTTATTATCTTATACTGAACGTCTAAAATTGCAAGAGCAGCGACAGTGTGAGTGTGAAGGAGCCTCTTTTTGTGGAGTAAAATCAGACTAAATCTGTTGAATTAATTTCTGTTTGAACTGAGCTGAGTTGAAGTGAATTCATTGTTCTTTGCGCTTTTTCAAATCATCGTTAGTGAATCTGCAACGTCACGTTGTGCAGTGAAGTCATTGGATTTCACTTTTTCTTCAAAAGGTGACACCACGTCGTATCAAACACCTGAAACCTGCTCGGGTTTTCTTGGCGATCACTTCGAGATCCCTGGTCTTTTCTCAGTTGGGACAATGAATGTGTTGGCGGTTTACCCAGCAGATTAATTAGTAATAACATGCTTATCAAGCAGATAATTTAGGAATAACATTTTAATGAAAGAGCTGAGCTGACCTCTGACCTGTTTTATCTGCTCCCGCTGCGGCTCGACGAGCACAGACAAACAAACCAACAGCAGGACTTGGGTCACACAGTAGAGCTGATAGCGGAGCGGGGTCACCCAGGGACCATCGCAGGGACCGTGAACTCCGTCCCACGAGGGATTTCATTCATTTTTTCTGTACGAGCCAGAACATTTATATTCCTAAAACGTTTATTCTTAGGCTTGTTAACAGAGACCTGTGGCTGCAGATAAAACACTTTTGCTTTAACGTTTTTATATTTTAATTACGGATGCAAATTTCAGAGAGAGAACATTTTTACTTCACACTTTTTACATTTGTTTTAACAGTTAAAGATCTGCACAGTTACAGTAGCAAGACGTGATAACCCGTTAACTTCACTACAGCTTATGTTAAAGATAATGGACATAAAAACATAATGGTCTTGTCTGTGAAGCAGCAATAGACAATAAAAGTGTCTGAAAAGTATATTCTAAAAGGAACATAATGAAAAATAAGGAGAATATAAGTTATGGAAGATTTCTTTTCCACATACTGAAACGATGAGGTTGAAATTCTCCTAATCTCTGATATTTCAACACTTTGATGGAGAGTAAAAAAAAAAAAAAAAATCGGGGTATTTCCAGAGTTTTCCAGTTGAATACAAATTGACCCTCAGACACACACACACACACACACACACACACACACAGAGAGAGAGAGAGAGAGCTGAGTCAGACAGGGGTGAGTGGAAGATAAATGGAGAAGTTTAATGAGTTTTTTTTCTCCCCCCTCCTCTCACCCGCCGATTCACAGAGTAAAGTGAGTGAAAGTGTTGCATTTGAATTAATGAAGCATGTATGTGAGAGTGAGAGATAGTGTGTGTGTGTGTGTGTGTGCGTGAGGTTTGATTTATGAGAGTGTGTTGTGCCCTTTAGGTCAGCTGAAGTCATGACTCAGGTCTGGGGTGTCAGGCACAGATCTGTGTGTGTGTGTGTGTGTGTGCTGTGTGTGTGTGTGTGTGTGTGTGTGTGTGTGTGTGTGTGTGCTGTGTAGGTACTTTCATGTTCTTTCATAAAAGTACGGTCCAGACTCTCTTTTTTTGCTTTCAAACTCACAGAGAGAGAACACAAAACGGAAATGAACAAAGAGACTCACACACACTTGATAAAATCTAAGCTATTTTTTGTAGGTTGTCAGGTGATTAACATCCCAGTTTGATAGATAATGGATCTTTTAAAAACATTAAAAAATAAATAAATAAATAAGGCTGTTGATGTGAGTTTGCTCAATTGCCTGGACACTGTAACTGTTGTTGCAGCTGATTGTTCAGATTTTGTGTGAGACACCAAACTTTTGTGACTTTTTGACCCGAAGCAGAATCTCAACACTCTTCTCTTCTGCTCCGTCCAACAGCAGCAAATACTGCGGAACAACATTTCATCACCTACGTTTATTTTTTTCTGTCATAACTTGACTATGTGTTAAACTGTAAAACTATTAAACATTTGTTGTCATAGGCAGAGTTAGAGCATTCATTTGAAAGAGAAATACCGGTGTTACAACGAGAGAGAGACTCAAATCCAGTTTTATCCGTCTTGAATTGTTTTGATGTTTTTAAAAAAAAAAATGTATTGAGTGATGCTTCCACCTTAGTAGGAGATTACAAAAGTATTGACGAGGGAATGATATGTGATCTCTGATGGACCTTCCTTACACATCAGCGTGTCTGTGTATTCACTTGTTTTTCTTTTTTCTTTTTTTAATTTCTGTGTCGCAGGTTACAGCGCGGTTGCATTCGATGGAGCCGGTAATTACGGTCACACGCCGACGCACCACAGCTCACAGTTCTCCAACCACTCCTTCAAACACGAAGACGCTTTAACTCAGCAGAACACCATGGGTGAGTGTGTGAGTGTGTGAGTGTGTGAGTGTGCCAGCACCGTACGGCTTCACTTGAACGTACTTGACACACACGTCTCACGAGTGATTTTTCTCCCTCCCTCCCCTCTGAGATCTGAGAAATCTGACAAAATGTGGATTGACATTGTGATGATTTCCTTTAACGCCTGATTATATTAAATCCAGAATAATTTGAGTATCTATTTTTTTCACGTTCCCAGTAGTAAAAAAAAACAACAAAAAACCAGAACAAAGCAGATCTTCATGTGTATTTAAAGCCACTGTGCACAGCTGCGTTTGTATGGCAGCCCCGTGGCCCTCACCTAGGGAGTGTCTTGTCCCTTATTCTGACGTCTCCGCAGTGACCTTGCCTGTCGGAGGTATAAATCAGCCACATCCTGACTCACAAAACTCCCTCGTCTCCCCCTCTTATCCCTTCTTTCATCCACCCACCTATCCTTTTAATCCCCCCC
>NW_019524878.1:416023-428210 GCF_002814215.2 Seriola lalandi dorsalis | reverse complement strand
CGCCTCCCCCCTGCCCCCATGCATGTTATTGGTAAATATTTAGATGTGTGTTTTATGAAGCCGCTGCTGTAAATTTCTGCCGATTTTTAAAAGATAAGTGGTAAAATTGGAGCTGAGAGGGATTTTTGGAATGTGGGGAAAATGTCGAGGGAGCCATTCACTACGCCGCTGGGGGAAGCTCGGAGAGAGGAACATGAAGCGAAGGATCTTTTATTTGTAGAAGAAACTGGCGAAAAGTGGAGAAAACGAGGAGAGGACGAGAGTTTAATTAAAGGAGATGAGATGTGGAGGAAGTTTAAACTAACACTCCTCTGCGTGAGTCGTGGATGAGTTTACCTTCATCTGCAGACTTTATGGGTGCATATATAGAGGTACGAATTTGCACTAGTATTTTATAATTGTGTGTGTGTGTGTGTGTGTGTGTGTGTGTGTGTGTCCTGCCCATGTCCTACAGGTGAGCAGCAGTATCCTGTCCCTCCTCCTGTTTATGGATGCCACACACCATCAGACAGCTGTACAGGCAGCCAGGCTCTGCTGCTGAGGAACCCATACAACAGGTAACACACACACACACACACACACACACACACACATTTACTCACGGTCTTTGTAGATGCGTTGTGCACATGTCTGTCTTCAAAATCTATTTTTATAATAAACAAAAAAAAAACGACTAAAGCTGGAAATGTTTCAGAAACCATTGTTGATTAATCCAGTGAAAGGATGTAGCAGGTTGGAACAGGATGTTCACCTTCAGGACAGGTCTGTGTGCCATTGCAGCTTCCTTTCTGTTTTTGTTCTCCTTTCCTCTGGCTACTTCTTTGGTGGTTTTTCAGCTTGTTGTCGCCATGAGAGTTTTCTCCCTGAACTGGTTCAGAAGGTCTGATTTCTGATATTGTTTACATGCTTATTAATAGCTTTCACCAATGCACACCACGCCTAGAAAAGTCATGGTGCCACAGAAGGAAGTAAAGAAACACTGGCAGGAAGTTGTGACGGAAAGTGGGTTGATTTACTCATCGTAAAATATTGAAAAAATATTTTGTTATTCTGCTCGCCATTAACAGAGCTGCGCAGGTTAATCATCATTATTTTTTTGTTTGTTTGTTTTTGTTTTGTTCTTTTCTTTCATGAAACAAAGAGATATTTTCTTGTAGGACAGATAACAAGCCAGAATGTATTAAGCAGAGGACAGGACAAAGATATTCCGGCTTTAAATCTTTATTTTCAGCAACATCCGCACACTGGAGCTTCTAGTGAACGACAGGACTTTAATCTGTTGTGATAATTTACAGGGAGACCCAGAGTATAGCACCGAATTATTCATGATGTGAATGAAGTCAGACTGTTGGAGCTGTCGAAAAACCAAATTTCAAAGCATTGCTCGCCTGATGAAGAATCAAAGGATTTTATTCTAATTACGTTTTTGGACATTTATTTAAATCAATCATGTGAAAAGCAAAGAAAAATGAGCAGAAAATAAAGCAACATTAGTCACATTAAAGCCGTTCGTGATTCGCTGTAGACAATGAACGACTGGAACGCTGCACTTCAGAAATTATTTCCACTCAACAAAGTGCTGAGAGGAAACCACAGCTATGATCAGCCTTTTGTTGTAGAATCGGCCATTGATTCATCGAGCAGCTCCACTGATGGGTCACTCTCTTCTTCTTCTTCTTCTTCTTCTTCTACTTCTCCTTCTTCTTCACTGATGTGAACCTGAGAAGAAGCAATTCATGTATTTTTGCTGCTTGGTTACATCTTGACTTGTCGTGAGAAGAAAAAGCATGTGTTTTACTAATTAACGCATTAATCCGTTAATGACGGATCCGTTTCAATTCAAGTGTCCCAGTCCGCTGTGACAGAGTGACAGTGAGCGCGCATGAACAATAACCAGGTCCCTGAATCTGAAGCCTTCCACGGGAAAGAAAAAGATCAGAGCGTTATCAATGATCTAATGTTGATTTCTACATCCTTCAGTGAAGCATCGACATAGAAAAACTCTAACGTCACATCTCGTAAATGCACCGAAGTTGTTTAAGTGTGAGTCCAAAAACGCCAGGTGCAGCTGACCTCCAGCCACGCCCTGTCGTAACCTTTTCTCCTCTCCCGTCCTCCCTGCTCCTCCCACAGTTCTCGAGTAATATTACTCAATTTTCTAAAGAGTCAACATTTTGAAATTCCTGTAAATCTATTTTTGCAGGAAAACAAGGACACATGCGAATCCTATCTACGAGGTATTCAGCCGTGATAAGGTTTTATGGTCAACGCTCTTCAAGCGGCCACAGATCAGCCACATGTCACTCCGCCGCTCGTTACTCCCCGCTGGCTCACCTGACGTCCCTCACCCAGGTGTATATGAGCCTTCTCGTTCACTGCGACTCACTACAAAATAAAACCTCTATCGGTTCCGACTGAACGGGCGTGTCCTGGGCCTTCTTCAGCTCTTTATCATATATTGTGGGGGGGGGGGATGTTACACCTCCTCACTGTGCGCTCTCCAAACTGTTTGCTTGTTGTTTTGTTTCCAAATGAAACATTCCTCACATGCCACCGATGCTTTGTTTTCTATCTATGGAGGGACTGAAAGAATCCTCTGTAAATACTACAGCAAAGATGGATACTATGGTTTCAGTGTGTGTGTGTGTGTGTGTGTGTGTGTGTGTGTGTGTGTGAGTGTGAGTGAGAGAGAGAGATATGGGGTGGACATAAGCTGTCCTGTAAGTCTCCGTCTGAGGATCTTCTTTGCTTCTTTGTAATAAACATAACTGATATCTGCTCAACACACACACACACACACACACACACACACACACACACGGCTGGGAATACTCATACGGGTTGACTCAGTTGTCTAATCTCACAGCCTGGTACCAACAGGACTGTATTTACTCTACGGGCCGTCATCTTGGCCTGCTGGAACAACATGAAATGAAAACATGCTGAGCTCTTATTATTAGAGAGAGAGAGCAACAGAGACACACTCTCTCTCTCTCTCTCTCTCTCTCTCTCTCTCTCTCTCTCTCTCTCTTCCACACACACACATACACAGGCAAAGAGACACACACTGGGTCTTATCATAGTAAGAAACAGTTTGAGATGCCTGAAAGTGCACAGAGTGGAGCCACAACCACATGATACTCTGAACGGTTGGAGTGTATCAATTAGTGAATTTACAACATAAACTTAATTTCAGTTTTGGAATTGATTTTGTGTAAATGTAAAATTCATATTCACCACAACAAGTGTTGTTCCAGTTACAAGAAATCTCTATTGTCTTAAAATAAATTGAATAGTTTGTTAAACATGTTAAATAAAAAACATCATGTAGTTTGGAGCATGTAAATACCATGTGAAAAAAAAAGCCTCTTAAAAGTTGCATTTTCCAAAGTAAAAATCCTAAAAACTCATGTGGATGTCCAATACTTTGACAAATACAATACCCAATACTTTATGATCAAATACCTGCAAAACTAATGCCATTGTACTTTGTGCTTAGTACCAATTTCCAAATGCTAGCAGGCTAATATGCTAAACTATGGTTGTGAACATGAACATTGTACCTGCCAAACATCAGCATGTTAGCATTGACCTTAGCATTTAGCTCAAAGCAATAATGTGCATCTCTGTGAGTGCGACCTCACAGAGCAACTAGCATGGTTAGCATGATATGAGCACCACTAGACAAATGTATGAAATATATGTACATATGAAGTAAAATAATAAATGTACATATGTAATATATAGCCTAAATAAATGTATATATAGCCTATGTATGTAAAAATTACATATGGAACCTATTAGTAATTGAACAATTTCATATATTGACGTATCTATATGTCTAGCTAATACAAACATGTATGTTTATGTGTGTATGATTAGATATAAAATATGTAAATATACATCCATCCCAAAGCCTGACAGTATCTGTTGATATTATATATGTAAATATAAAAGATAGACATGTATGATGATGAATTTAAAAGGTATGAGAAATTATTAAGAAAATCATATATAAACAATTTTAATAGGTAAAACTTGCATTTTACTGTGGGTATTTCGTATATGTTATAAACTTATATCTTCATGTATCAAGAGGGTGTAAATATATATGATAATAATATATCCTCTAGTAGTTCACATATATGACAGCATCATTCTTGATATAGATGTAATTTATTACATTTCTTTATGGACAGACATCAGTTTCAGTACAGTTTCTCTTCACATTTCCTTAATTGTCTTTCTTCTTCTGTTTATTCGGAAGAAATCGTGGTTTTCTTCCTGTGAACCGGAGAGGCCTCTCATGGAAGAGGTTGGGTGTTTAAATCAGGACAAAGAGCTTTCATTAAATGAATGAATGAATCCGTGATAGGTTCCATCAGTCAGCAGTAGAGAGGAAAAGCAGACACTTATTTATTTCAAGATGTCATGGATCAGTAATTAAACCTTACGCTCAGTGTCCATTCCAACAGTATTTCAGCAGAAATACCTTGTGTGCTGTGCTGGCTGTGTGCCCTGCTGCACTGTAAAAATAATAGCTGCGTAATGAGCAGGGTACCAGGCACCACATCTACCCTGTCCAGACCGCTGCAAGCCTGCAGGTGGTGTGATAGAGGGGCTGTGGTGTCAGGGGGTGAGAGCTATAAATCCACTGTGTGAGAGTGTGTGTGTGTGTGTGTGTGTGTGTGTGTGTATGTGTGTGTGCACGTGTTTGTGGCAGTGTGTGTAATCACATGGCAGGTCTGATTAACGATTGTGGAGTCTGCTGTGTTTAATGAAAGATGGCTGTTATGGGAGAATTCAGCTTTCTTGGTGTCTGTCTGAGACAAATTCTTTAACATTTTCTTCAAGTGTGTGTGTTAGTGTGTGTGTGTGTGTGTGTGTGTTGGCATTGTTTTCATTAAAGTGCCTCTGTTGAGGGGCAACAAAAGGCAACACAGCTACGCAAATACTCATACTCAACTCAACCCTGTGCTGGTAAATGACAGTCCACTGCACAGCTCATGAGCCTCTCTTCTACGTTTTGTCTTTCCTCCACAGCGGAGAAAATTTATATCAAATGACCTCTCAGTTGGAGTGTGTGGCATGGAACCCTGTCAATACACTGGCGTCCACCATAAAGAGGTAGGAACTCATCCATCGCTCCCTTTAAACAGCAGCAGTCAGTCACGTTTATGTTGTATAAGACATAAAGAGTAAGAGAACTGATCAATTCTGTACCAGCAACGACAGAACTTAACACCCCTTGGAAATATTGTTTTTGCTGACATCCAGTGATTTTATAATCTCACCTTGCTGCAGTAATATAGAAAATATACTCCAGTGTGTATCAGTAATTACACTGTGATGCTCACCTTTGACCACACCGTGCCACGACCATCGTCCCAGGTGTGGTCGCAGGTACTCTGTAAGGTACAGCTTTTTCAACATATACCAAAACCATTTCTTTTTGAAGGCAGTCTGGCTCTTGGAGGAATGCTGATCATATTTTGAGCTTCAGCATTTTTGATAGCATAGCATGTTTTCCGATAAAACTGGATATTTCATTTATTTGAGACCACCATTTATTTCTGAATCCACATCTGAGCAAAGTTATTTAATCAGGCAGTCTCATTGAGATTAAAATCTCTTTTCCAACAGAGACCTGAGAAAATGAACAACAAAGATAACAGAAGTACACAAGACAAGCTAAGAAACAAAGAATTAACAAAAATATATATATATATAAATAATAAATCTCGAATAATAAAAAAACAATAAAGTTTGAGGGCAGTTTGCAGTTCCTTACATTTAAATGGTTCATAGTACCTAACATCAGGTAAATGTTTTTCTATTCTTTATGCCAAGTGAGATTCACTAAAGATTGAGAGTTATTACAAAAAATAAACTTGATTAAAATTAAAAGTATTCCAATGGAAAATGCCATTGTTAATGTACAGTATATATTCCAAAAGTACAAAATATTATTGACTAAAATGGCTGGAAAGCAGCGACTCTCCACTCCAAACCTACGAGCAACTAACAACCTTAGGATCGTCAAATGTCATAAAATCAGCTGTCAATCTCTAACATGACATGCATGTAGTTCAAAGTGCATTACTAGTAACACCAGAGACACAATGGTAATCACTCAAGAGTCGACCTTTATTAAACATAGTATATGAAGAAGAATAACGAATCCACAGGCCATAGAATAAAGAAAGCCCTTCCTAAAGTCCCCAGAGGTTGTAATTAATGTTCATTATGTTCCACAACATGAAAAAGGTCATAGTCACCAAAAAACGAAAGATTTATCCTCTTTGTACCAAGAATATCCACCTTGTCAGGCACCAATATGTTAATCATGTTGGGGGACATGTTGATGATCATGATTCATCCACTGGGGACCGTGAACACCCAGGACATTTGTTGAAATATCGCACTGTGGAGCAAAAATATTGATAGAAATCTAACAGAAAGATGGATTAATAACCAATCGATTTGCATATGCACCACAAAAGGGTACTGAGTAAGATCTCAAATGAGCCAATTTGCAAAAGAAAAAAAAATTAATTGCGCGTCACCGTGCCTTGCGGAGCAACACGGTGGTCAGCGTCTGTGTCGGCTCACAAATATACTTTTCTGCTCAGAGCCAACGGGCATTCATCGTAGTTAACAAATGAATGTGTGTGTGAGTGTGAGTGTGTCTGATAGAGACGCATGTGTGCACATGGATTGGTAGCAAACAGGTATGTATGTGTTGTTTGTTTTCTTGGGGTGGTGTGGTGTGTAGTGTGCATGTGTGCAGTATGTGCGGTTGCTGGGTTTGGCTTTGACTGTGTTGGTATTTGTCTCTGAGCAGCTCAGTCTGTCTCCCCCTGTCAATGCCGCGGGGCAGGAGAAGGGAGGGGAGGTGCGAGGGAGTAGTAAGGATTAGGGGGAAGAGAAACGAAAAGCAACAAAAGGAGGAGGACGGAGCCGGTAGAGATAGAGGAACGGGAGATGAGGAAGAGGAAGTGTAGGGGAGAGAGAGGAAGAGCAGATAGGCTGAAACAATGACCCTCACATCACCTGGGGCGGAGGTGTTTCTGTGTACAGTAAAGCTCCCTCTCAACATTGTAATAGCCTGATTTATATTAGTCACTCACACACTTTTTGTGTGTCTTTTTTTGTTTGTTGATTGTTTGTTATCAGTCAAGTTACAATGCAATGAATTGTGGGTAATTAACTCAAGTCTGCTGACTTTTTAGGAAGTATTATTGATTTGTTTTCCGGCCAAACGTCACATACCACTCTCATGTCTGTGCAGGAATTACTGTATGTAGCAAACTCCAGCAGCTTGTTAGCTTAGATTAGCTTAGTTTAGCTAAGCATATATGTTGGAAAACAGCTAGCCAGTCTCTGTGTGAAGGTAACAAAAGCCGCTTAGCAGCACCTAAAAAGATCAATAATTAACATAACGTGTTCATTGTTTGTTTAATCCATACAAAAACAGAAGGGTAAAAAAAACAAAACAACAGGATTTTGTTACCTTTGGACAGAGCAAGGTTAGCTTCTTCCTGTTTCCAGGGTTAGCTAACCAGCTACTGGCTTTAGCCTCATATTAAACAGACAGACATGGTAGTGGTATCAATCTTCTCATCTAACGCTCAGCAAGAAAGTGGATAATCTTATTTACCAAAATGTTGAACAATTTCTTTTATGGTTGTAAAGGTAGTTTAGTTCTGGTAGTGTTAGCTAGTGAAATCCAGTTTGCACTACAAGATCAACAAAGTCATTTCATAACAGCTTTTGTTGTGATGGTATTAAAGCTTAGTCTAATCAAATAATCTCATAAGCGTGGAGATTTGAGCTCAGACAGATTCACGTTCACCTGTGACGTTTCTCGCCACAAACTGCTGCTCGCACTAAAAACTTGTTCTCAGTCAGTGTGTCGCGTTCGGTGGCGACTGAACCCGCCACAACCCTCCGTCCTCCTGAATCACGCTGAGGAAGCTGTGAGGTGAATGGAGAGTTGACTGAGGTGTCCCAACTTGTACATTACCTGTACTAAAACCTGCACTCACCAAAAAAAATAAAATACAAATATCCTGATGAAAAGATGAATGAATGAACATAAGTAAAGAAGCATAGAGTGTAATTTACACTGCGTCTCCTGCTGACATAGTCTGTGCTTGGGAAACTCGAGGCAGACAAAGAACACCTTATGACTGCCTGGCCGTACACTGTACATTCCCACTGCAGCAGCACAGGATGCAAACTCCCATCCTCCTCATTTGGTCGGACAGACTGAAATATAACACATTTCATAGACAAGAGCTTTCTGTTTCTCTGTGTGTTATCATAAGAAGATACGAGAGGCAACACTGGCAGCTGTGTCACACAGAGCAGGTTTTGTTCTGCTCTTAAGGTCAGAGTGAAATACGAACAGCTATTTGTATCATAATACACTGTAAATACTGTAAATCTATAGT
This sequence comes from Seriola lalandi dorsalis, assembly GCF_002814215.2. Classification (NCBI taxonomy): domain Eukaryota; kingdom Metazoa; phylum Chordata; class Actinopteri; order Carangiformes; family Carangidae; genus Seriola; species Seriola lalandi. The sequence goes on along the minus strand of NW_019524878.1, from coordinate 419,754 downwards.
AGTGATGAAACGATTACTTTATTAGGTCTATTATCCTATCAAAATGAAACGATTTTGTTGAAACAAATGTTATAATTAATTATTATTTTGATAGTTATATTAATACTTTTCAAGCCTAAATGACAAATATTCCTCATTAGTTTCATTATATTTTCCTTAGTTTTTACTGCTTTTCTCAGTTTTATATCTTTGTAAATTGAATATCTTTGTATTTTGGACACTTTAAACATGTCAGCCTGCGCTCTGGGAACTTGTGATAGAGACTTTGCACATCTGTTTGCCAAAAAAACATTTAGATAATCATTACTAGCTGTAACAGTAAAAGCCTCAACATTCAGGAAATATAGTAGATGTTATTAGAATGAATGAATAGTTGCCTAATGAGAGTTGTTAAATGATAACATTATACACATGACTAAAAGTTGTCTAATGGGAAAAGGCTTTGGTTTGTCAGCAATACGTCAAGTGTTGTATTTATGGTCTAAAGCAGTGGTTCTCAAAGGGGATTCCTGGGGATCCCCAGCAAAAAAGGGAATCATTTATTTTCACTGTAATTCCATCCAGTGACAGGATGTACGACTGTTTTGGTCGTGGGTTTCAAACACTTTCTGTAATAAAACAAATAAAAGCAAAAAATCCATGGTCTAATTTGTGCCAGGTTAGGGGTCCTTGGTGTGAAACAGTTTGAGAACCACTGGTCTAAAGCCATGCTATCAAAAGTCGTTGAGATATTTAGTCTGGACTAAAGTGGCGGACTAACTGACCTGCATGCAGCTATCATTGCTACAGATATAACTTGTCCTGAAAGAGGACAAGAAGAAGATTAGTCCTGTAGAGACGCCGTCTGCAGCCATCCATACGTTACATGGTTTCATGAAGTCGACCTACACGCGTCTCCGGGATGAACTCCTCCTGTATATCTGCCTGCTGAGCTCGTATCAGGGTTTATTGTGCCCAAAGGGTCAAATGTTTTACACAAAACATACACACACATAAACAGAGGCACCCAGGGTTCAGCTGGATATATGGCGCTCTGACAAAAGAAAAAAAAATAAAACATACATCAACACGAGTTGCATCTCTACGCTCAACTCTGATTCTGCAAATGATTGGTCTGTGTTTTGCATTAAGGGCCGTATGTGACAAGGTGAACATACTTGAGTAATGCTACCTTCCTGACCCTGTTGTACCTGCTCAGTCTAACGGCTCTGTATCTGCCAGTGACTGTTCCGCTGTATGGATTTACGGTATCAAATCATATCATTGCATCTTGTTTTCCGATGTCGGTCAGCTTTATGTTCATCACAAGGTGTGTGACGCGAGTCCATGTGGAAACCGTCTTTTCACCTGTGAGTTGTAAAATGATTTGGTCTGCTCTTGGAGCCGGTATCGTGGCTTTGAGGCAATTGTTCAAACTCTAAAAATGTTCATTTACAGTGTTGATTTTTCTAACTTTCGTCATTCTTCTCTCTTTCTGCGGCGGCAGCCATGCAGGAGGCTATGACAGTGACCCCAGCACCCCCATGGTGTACAGCTGCAGTACGCAGTACCGCATACACACACATGGAGTCTTCAGGGGAATACAGGTAGGACTTTAACTACATCGTCTGTACACGTTACTTCTTTATTCATTGTCAAGAGGTCATCGTGAGGTCACACAGACCTTCTGTAACTGTTACCACTGCACATGTTTACTGTCAGGACCCTGCTTGTCATACTGTAAACCTAACATCAGGGTAACAAACACCACAGGAAAAAACACTTCAACGCAGAAAAAAAACTTTTAATGAGTGGACTGAAAGAGATGAGTGGTGGAGAGGCTGATGCAATGACCAGGCTATGTGAAGAGGAAATACTGATATGTAGCAGAGCAGAGATTTACAAACACACACACACACACACACACACACACACACACACACACACACACACACACACACACACACACGTCACATACACATTAAAAGGCAGCCCTAAAGGCCAAGAGGAATCTTTTTCCACAGATCCATTAGCAGTGGAGAAACACACACACACACACACACACACACACATAGGGTTACACTGGGTAAAGATACAGTTTCCATACGAGGATCAGCACGTTAATAAATCATTAGATTTTAATTATTGTCTGTCAGCGGCTCTAAAGAACAGGGAGCAGAGATTCTCCAGACCTGCTCTTAGTCCACAGCAGGTCTTTTTGAGATCTTTCGTTCTTTCTTTCTTTCTTTCTTTCTTTCTTTCTTTCTTTCTTTCTTTCTTTCTTTCTTTCTTTCTTTCTTTTTGGGGCCTGTTTCTTCATTCCCCCTGCTCCATGTCTTTCTTTGCCTTTCCCCCCTCTGCTCAGACAAATGAAGTGCACAAAACACACAGAAGAGGTCTGGCACAGCGCAAAACAATAAACAAACCCTCACTCTTATGCCTTTTAAAGTACAATTTAAGAGCTGTTAAAGTGTGAGATAACAGACTGAGTAGTAAAGTGATGCTTTTGTCTTATTTTTTATTATGGGGATTACACTAATTCTCAATCACTGCCAAAGGAAATACAGTTCACAGCTGTGGAATTTCATTCTTTATTAATATTAGTTTATGACCAGCAAAACGTATTACACAGCTTGTTGAAAAACTGGATCTTGTGATCAAGAATCAAATGGCAGAGTACTGAATCACAACTAATGTGGTCATTCTGCTCAGCTGTAATTAAGCTAAGTATCAATCCCTGCAGCAAACTCACTTTTGATTACTAGAGACAGACGTGTTGGATTGTTCAATCACTCAAATATGGAGCCCCAGAGTGTTCAATAAAAATGACATAAGTAAGGAATTATTGAAATAATCATATTTAATTGTGTTACTTAATTGAACCAACAAAAATAATGAAACCATTGTGAAATAATTTAAAAATATTTAAGAACTCAGCATAATATTATGATGTTTCATCGTTCTTATTTTCATGATACATTTTAATGGAGTTAATTTTTATTTCATAATTCCCCTTTTCAAAGTTTTTTCTTTTTAAAATTAATAGCACATAATAGAAGTTTTTCTCCATCGCAGTTTCACTTCATGCCTCTCTCAGTCAACCACAGCCCATTTTAGCAAGTTCAGCAATGGCTACAAAATTGACCTAGCTAGCTCCTGTTAGCTAGAGCAAGTAATTAACCAACAAATGTTAGCAGCAGCAGTTAGCTGGTTAACTCAAAATCCTTTTCAATGCCTTGAAGCAAAATGTACATAAACAAAAATATCCTCTTTGTCTGTGGTTGGATTAGCCCACAGCTAACACTACAAAATAAGAACAATGAAATAACGTGCTAATAATGAGTTTTAATGATTTCTTAAATGATTTCACAATTTATATCATTTATACTGTATGTTTGACACAATTTATTAATAAGTATAATTATTTATTCAATATTGAACACTTCTGGGCTCCACACATTGGCTCTTAATAAAGAATTGTAAATTTGTATCGTGACAGCTGGATTAACACCTGATGGGTTCATTTTGCATGTATGAAGACATTGCACAAGAGCCACAAGATTCACTGAATCAACAAAGTTACACTGGTAATGTGAGATGTAAGTGATCCTTCCTCCAGTATGTAACGGCTGTAATGTACTTATCAATAGCTGCTAGCAGCATTAATTAAACCAGGGCCGACCTCTACGTCTGTTTTACCATTATGCTAAACAGAGAGGAAATGAAGAGCAGATGGCTGTGGGTGGGTGGGT
>NW_019524878.1:368661-416003 GCF_002814215.2 Seriola lalandi dorsalis | reverse complement strand
AAGTGATGGACAAATTTTTTAGGTATAGAGTGGTGTAAAGTGGAAACATCTGAAAAATGGCACAGAGATACAGGAAGTGCGACGAAAGTCCTGAAATGTCATGTACACGGTGGACAAATAGAAGAAGAGAGGAAATATTTATATAATATATATTAAATTATAAATATATATATATATATATATATATATATATATATATATATATTTTGTACAGCCATGTGTTATTTCCTGTTCTGCAGCAGTGTCTGCAGTGAGTGGTGGGGCTGTAATGGGGCGCTCTGGAAGGGGGTCTGTCTAACAGGCGTGACTAACAGCTCCCTTTGGGCTGCAGTCAGTCTGGGGTCATTTTACTGCTAATTCCCATCTAATGAATATATGATCATTTTATTATAATCATCCCCACGAGCCAGACACATCACATGTACTTATTTACACCCAGTAAAGATTTAATTGCCTGTTTTCTAAATTACATTTCACTGGTTCAATTATTGATGTCCTGGGAGAGTTTTTGTTAATTCTGCATTGAGTGGCTTGGCTTTAGATTAAAAGTGTGTGTGTGTGTTGTGTGTGTGTGTGTGTGTGTGTGTGTGGGTGTGGTTTTGTGTAGGATGTGAGGCGGGTTCCCAGCATCGCTCCAGCCATCGTGCGGTCAGAGACCAGCGAGAAGCGTCCGTTCATGTGCGCTTACCCAGGGTGCAACAAACGCTACTTCAAGCTGTCTCACTTGCAGATGCACAGTCGCAAACACACAGGTGAAAATGTGCTGTAACATCACACTCACTATGTGACAGCAGTATTGCTAGTGTCAGCGTTTCCACACATTTCCCAGGAGCACAGTTACTGTCACCAGCATGTTCCTTTTTGACTTTAGGAGAACAAACTTTTAAAATAATGTTTCCATTGGCTTCAGTTTCCTTATCTACTATTGCCAGAAAATACTTCCTGTTATGTGAAATAAAGAAATCATTTAGATTTCCAGTTAAATCTGAAGAGCAAAACACGGCATTCCTTCATGCTGATTTCTTTTTTTTTTTTTTTCCTCCACATTTGCGACCAGCAGAGCCAATGTTAACAGCTAGCCGGTGTATTCAGTTTGACCTCAGTAGTGTTGTGACTCTAAAGATGTTTCTCAGTGTCACAAAACTGTGAGTCTTGATCAGGCCCAAACCCAAACACACTGAGTTTACTGTCACAGACGAATAAGAAAAGCAGCAATTATTCACATTTGAGAAATTGGTAACAGTGAATTTCTGACGTTTTTCTTAAAACAATTCTAAATAATTGTTTAAAGATTTTGGCTGATATATTTTCTGTTGACTTGCTGATGGATTAATCGTTTAATTGTTTCAGCTCTGCAGATATTTCTGTTATCCGTTATTATTCACAAGGACAGCTTCAGTATTATGGTCTACAAAATTAAACAATTTCACCTTTATACCTTTTTTCCTTTTGGGTATGTGTGTGTGTTATCTGCCATATCTTAAGGGAAAAATAAGATTTATTTCAAATGTATTTAACTTTTAGTGACCTCAGTCTTGTCTTTTGTCCAGGGGAGAAACCCTACCAGTGTGAGTTCACAGACTGCGGCCGGAGCTTTTCCCGCTCGGACCAGCTCAAAAGACACCAGAGGAGACACACAGGTTTGATCATTTTCACTCAGTCGGCCTCTCTGTCTTTATTTTATTTTTTTCCAGTTCCTTGTTCTTTGCTCTCACTTACTTACTTTTGCCGTTTGCATGACAGCCATGTTGTGGACAATGCAGTGTTTTGAAGGGCACAGTTTGCATTTTGTGTACGGTGGTGCACCACACTGAGCTCCCCTCAGACGAAGTTACTAAAGGCTGGCGAAAACTTTGGAATGGCTTCAATACCTGCAAGCCTCTGCTCTACTGTATTTTTCTATCTCCCTCTGTGTGTGTGTGTGTGTGTGTGTGTGTGGGATGGTAAACATGTGTTTTCTGTATGTGTGTGTGAACTTGTGTTTGTTTGTGTGTTGAATGTTTGAACGTGTGTGTGTGGTGTGTGTGTGTGTGTGTGTTGTGTGTGTATGTGTGTGTGTGTGTGTGTGTGTGTGTGCGCGTGCATGCATACTGTACATGTGTTTAGGAGTTAAACCCTTCCAATGCGAGACGTGTCAGAGAAAGTTCTCTCGGTCTGACCACCTTAAGACACACACCCGGACTCATACAGGTAAAACAAGTGCGTAAACTTTTATTTTTCCATTTCTTCTTCATCCATTTGAAGTTTACATGTACAGTATACAGTTCAATCATGCACAGTAAAGACTCAAAGTAAAGTAATGTGATAGTGTTTGTGCATTCACTGAGCACCTTATTAGGAACGCCATACTAAAACAGAGTAGGGGCCTCCCCCTTTGCGCTCAAAACACCTTCAGTTCTTCTCGGGATGAATCCCACAAGACGTTGGAAACTTTCCTTGTGAGATTCTGCTCCGTGTTGACGCGTCTGAATCAAATCATTTCTGCAGATTTGTCACCTGCACAGTCATGCTGCCAATCTGGAAGCTGGATTTGGTGACTGAGGAAGCCACTGAAGTTCACTGAGCTCATTGATACGTTTGTGACTTGGTTCATCATTGCTGGAAGTCGCCATTATAAGAGGGAAAACTGTGGCCATAAAGGGATGCGGCCAAAATGAGTTTCCTCCGCAGGGTGGCCGGGCTCAGCCTTAGAGATAGGGTGAGGAGCTCGGTCATCCGGGAGGGGCTCGGAGTAGAGCCGCTGCTCCTCCACGTCTAGAGGAGCCAGTTGAGGTGGGGAGGTGTTTCAGGCATGTCCCACCGGGAGGAGGCCTCAGGGCCGACCAAGGACACGCTGGAGGGATTATATCTCTCGGCTGGCCTTGTAACGCCTCGGGATTCTCCCAGAAGAGCTGGTGGAAGTGGCTGGGGAGAGGGCTGCTGCCCCCACGACCCGGATCCGGATGAGCGGGAGACTACGGTCAACAACAATCCTCAGACAAGCTGCGGCGTTCAAACCATGACACCATCGCACCGTCACACTACCACTACCAGCCTGGACTGGTGACACAAGGCAGGCTGAGTTCATGGATTCATGCTGTTGACATTTTTCCAGTTTTCAACTGTCCAGTGTTGCTGAGCGTGTGTCCACTGCAGCCTTAGATTTCTGATTTCCTGGCTGACAGGAGAGGAACCTGATGTGGTCTTCTGCTGTCGTAGCTCATCCACCTCGAGGTTCAACATGTTGTTCATTCTGAGATGTTAGCCACAGTTGTAAAGAGAGGTTATCTGACTTACTGCAGCCTTTCTGTCAGCTCCAACCAGTCTGACAATTCATCTCTCTCATCAGCGAGGTGTTTCCGTCCACAGAACTCCCGCTCTCTTTTTTATCTTTCACACCTTTCTGAGTGAAAACTCTAGAGACTGTTGTGTGTGAAAATCACAGGAGCTGAGTAGTTTCACAAATTGTCTGACCTGACCTGACCTGTCACATAATCAGCTGATCGGATAAACAAGCAGCTGTATAGGTGTCCCTAATAAAGCGCTCAGTAAGTGTACGTCAACATGTATATACCATTACTTGATTTGTTCTAGTATGAACTACATAAATATTCTATATAAAGTACACTTAAACGTCCCATCCAGCTATCGATCAGTATGATATTCTAATGCTTCTGTCGTTTTCTCCGTGTCTTCTTCAATCCATCCTCTGTCCGTCCGTCCCGCCTCTTGTCTCTCAGGTGAGAAGCCATTTAACTGCCGGTGGCCAAACTGTCAGAAGAAGTTTGCCCGGAGCGATGAGCTGGTGCGACACCACAACATGCACCAGAGGAACCTCACCAAGCTCCAGCTGGCCATCTGAACTGTGTCCGGCCCATGTCCCAGTTTTAAACTTAAGCATCTGCTTTTTTTTTCTCATGAACCCCCCCCCCCCCTTTTGCACCTGCGAAACCTGCCTCTGTAAAGTCCACAGTCCTTGCGGGTCCCTTGAAAAAGTTAATAGGTGTATACCATTTCGATTTTTAATAAGTAGATACCACAGTTTACACCCGGAGGCAAAATACAAATCTGTCCAAAAGTCGTGAAAGATTCTGACATCTGTGGATTATATCCGCTGTGGAGTGTGGACGAGTGTGGAATTTAAAGGATAAGCCAATATTCTGTATTTGTATTGTTTTCAGCAAATCCCATGAAAAGGCCAACAGTGTGTGAAAAACACAGTCCTTCATCCATGAATACGACCACAATGGTGACGGAGCAGGGACTCCAACAGGCTTTTTTGCTGCAACGTAACATCATTCGGTATCGTGCTGCGCTGGCCGGTTAAGTACATGGAAATACACATTCCTGGTAGATAACTTTATATTTCTACCGTTTACCTTGTAATCAAGGTAAAAAATGGGTCGTAAAATCCCTCCTCCTAAGATTTTTATGCCGCTGTGCAGTGTTCTTGCATCTGATAAAACCGTCAACCTCGTCATCTCACCAGTGCCTAGAAAACAGGCCGCCACCACAGGCTTTTAAGTATGTATATATTTTTTAAAAGGCTAACTAGTTTTATAAAACAGCTGAACACTGTGGATTTTAGCAAACGTTATTTGAGCAGGAACAACACTTGATGGGGACTATTTTTTTAGCTGCAGATATGGCACTGTAGTGAGAATAGTGTATTTTCATTTCATTCAAAATAAATTACAGCCCATGTTCGTTTTAATGAAGGAACATGTGTGACCCGTTGATTGCGTTGTAATCGTTCCTGGACAATAGAGCTCTCTGGCACAGAGGAATAACATCTGTCAGGCTTTGGCTCCACAGACTTGTTAGTGGAATCATTTCATTCTTGGTTTCTGTCTTTTCATGAGATTTGTTGACAGTGAATGAAATACAGAACATCACCAGAGCTATCCAATAAATAAATCTATAAAAATCAGTCAGCACCTACGTTCTTCCAGGTTCTCCCAAAAGAATTCACAACTGAGAAAAACATTATCTCATGTTTGTTTTTTTTACCAGTAAAAACTTTGCTGCTGGAATCAGACGCTGCGTTAAGACAGATGTAAATATGAAAATGTACACAGACCTCATTAGATCGACATTTACTTTGTAAAGTCCTCATGCCCGGCACTTCTGAACTGGTCCAAAGTAAACGTTGGTATCTTTCCATGTCAAGTGATGAAGAATCTGACAAAAAAAAGAAAAGCTTCCATCTTAACTGTAATGTAATATCTCATTCATCCCTGATTATTGTCTGTTTTCTTGCCACCAACCACCACCACGTGTACACGGAGGTCAAGAGTTGTGGTCAGCCACATTCATGCTGCATCCAGCTTAGCCTTCACCTTCTCAGCTGTTGTAAATATGTCTTATGTTGAACTACTTTGGGATGGTTTATTTATTATCTCTTCATGGACAAAAAATTGCTTTCACTGGATTGATTTAAAAGGAGAGAGGCGTCGTTCAGTGCCTCTTGTGCTCACGTACAGGACAGACCTCTCTGCCTCTTCCTACAGTATAGTTTTACCAGTTCAGCAGTAAAAGACAACGCTGGCTTTAATTTGAAAAGATCAAGTTAAGTAAACAGTTTGCATCCGACACCCTATGCAGTGTTTGCAATTTAAGCTTTTGGTGTTTTGTCTGGTCAGCATAAAGCATATGTTGCAAACACAAACATGCCTTTTTAACGGTTGCATTTAAAAAGCTGAACTTTTTTTGTTTTTGAGTAATGTGAAAATTGGATATTTTTTCTAGCAGCACTCTTTGTGGTAAATCATCTGAGTCTCTTGTCTCTATGGTGTGTAAATATTGCTGGATTTTGGCAGCGTTTTAGACACTGCAAGCTCTAAAATATGTCTGCTGGGTCACACTGGCTCTGTGGCCGGGACATTATGGTCAAGATGTAAATAATACTTCTTCACCATGAGAACTGAACTCTTTCCATGGGGAGAAACATCTAACTTAACTGATATATTTTAGACTTTCTTTGGATGGATCTAGGAACTGTTTATACTTTCTTTTGTCTTTCTTTGATGTGTATTAATATGAGTCATAAAACAGCAAATGTCAGTGAAACATTTTGTACTCGAAAGTGTGAGATTATTGAAAATGATGGTTTCTCTCTGTGTAAATGTATTGTGACTGTTTTGATACAGTAACAGTTTGTCTGCGTGGTCATTATTTATTCATTTCTGCATTTCTTTGTTGTTTTTTTAATATTAAGTCAACATTTATTTAATAGCCATACAGCTCACAGACAGGTCACGTTATAGTTTCAGCCCTGGAATATTAAAATCTTCACACACAGAAAGTAATATCCATGAAATACTGCTGGACTCATGACATGGATTTCTATCATCACAAGGATGTAATTGTTATATGTGAAATATGCAACTTAACTTTAAGTTCCACTATCTCGTAATATATATATATATATATATATATATATATAAAATACATAAAAGTCTATGAAATATATACTATAATATTATATTTATTCATCAGCTGACCCTGAACAAGCTTCCCTCCCATAATTCACTAGAGAAGGTTTTCTTCTTCAGTGCAGTATATCATGTCCTCTTTATGACAAACAGCACGTCGTAATTTTAAATACTGTATTAAACATTATTAGAGATCAGGTTTGTGAGTGAGAACACAGAGGAACAAAGTTCAGAAGCTTAAGGCCATAATACTGTGCACACACACACACACACACACACATACACACACACACACACACACACACACACACACACAGTACAGTGGAGTACCATCCACTTTCCTCTCTTTATCTCTCACCAGATTCCTTGTTGCATTCCTTGGCGCTCAGTAAAAAAAGGAGCAGTAAAGGCTGATAAAAATGAATGTGTTTTCTTTCAGCCTCTCTCATGCTGCTGCTTTTTAATATCTCTCATCCTTCTCGTCCACCATTAGCTTTTTTCAGGGTGGTCAAAATCCATGGTTTCGTTAATTATTTGTCTCACCTTTTATGACCTTCAGCTTCACAAATACTTACGAAAAAACTTTCTTTTTTTTCTTTTTTTTAACAGAGGAAATACTCCTAAAAAAGATTCACTCACACGTGAAAATAACAATTCCTAACTTTAAAACATTCTCGACCAAGAGCCGCCGCAGAATTCATGGTGAGAGAGAAAGAGAAAGGAGGCATTAAACCCAGACAGAGACATATGGAGGTGGAGATGGATAAAGACAGATACGGCAATGTTTCTTATGTGAACTTTTATCATCAAGTTTAGCCAAAGTGTTAGTGTAAATCAGACAATGTGTCCAATTCCCTCGGTGGAAATCCCCTGAAACTCCCCAGGGCTCTTGTGCTATATCTCAGCTGTCTGACAAGGCCTATATCTCTCATCTCTCTCTCTGTGCTCTGTGTGTGTGTGTGTGTGTGTGTGTGTGTGTGTGTGTGTGTGTGTGTGTGTGTGTGTGTGTGTGTGTGCGCACGCATGTGTGTGTGTTTTGGTGTTTCATCTCTGTTCCAGCCTCATGCCGCTAAAGGCCCTTTAAAGCAAGATATGTGGTCAGTGTAACTGTAGTTTTGTCCACTTCCAGTAGTCACATTAGACGCTGTATCTTAATGTTCTATTTAGAGCAGATAGAGAAAACATGGATTTGGCCTCTTGCTAAATACTGAGAGAAATATCACATGCAGTGACAATCTGAGACAGTTTAGCAAATCACAATATATCTGTGGTTACCTTAATCTGGTCTCCATGACAACTGTGTAGCTGCTATAGAGCATGCTAACTATGTAGCTGGTTTGCTTACAAGAAGTTTGGACAAATGTTGAGGAATGAGTGAATGGAAAATGAGTACAAAAATCTCTGGGTATTCATGCCAATACAAACAACTGGGTTAAATGTTAGCTAGGTTGATTAACTAGCGACAATTCACTATGCATAATATTAAAGCTAGGATAAACAAACAGCATTGTTTAGCTAGTGTACATCAAACTAATGCTAGCTAATGCTTTAGCTTAGTTTGCAGCTCCCATTAGCCTCCAGCATCTCAAACCTTTCCAGCATTTAATTGGTACAACAGACCTTCATCCCAGCACATATTTTGACTTGTCATAACAAAAAAAAGCACAGATGGAAATAATTGCATTAAGTAAGTTGCTCCAGTGAGCCAGCACACACAATACCAAGACCTCCGCTAAGTGGAAAGTATCCATCCATCAATTGTATCAAATACACCTGTGCTCTTCTTGCTTTTCCTGCTATGACATGTCACAATACCTGCTATGAACACTTCCATTCAAGCACACCGTTAGTGTCATTGTTTTACCTCTGCTTTTTCTATTGCAACATATCAAAATGTTCATCTTTGTTTAAGAGTTCAGTATAATATGTATAATATGAATGACTGAGTTATTGAGTGCATTAAGTGTTTATTATTGTGTCATGCATACAACTATACCCAGCCCACGTTAGCTTAAAAGACAACTTATATTACCTGGATCCAGAATACTGCGTGTATAAATTTTAGAAAATACTACAAAAAGTTTACTAATTCTCCCAAATAAGATATTGTTAGCCACACTTATAAGGCAGGGCACTGGAAGGGGACAGACAGCTGATCACTGGTGGCAATAAAGTTTTGATAAAGTCATTTTGCCCCCTAGTGAGTTAGTATTGGCAGTGAATTAATTGTGATGTATTATGCACATCCCCCTGGGTCTTATGAATATATATAGATATATAAAAAAAATGATATTTGGTGTCTGAACATAAGAGCAGAATTGACTAACAGTGATCTCATTTTTTTCCAAAGTAAAAAGAAAGAGCAAAAGAAAGAAAGACCTAAATAAATAGATAAACAGCAGTATTGTGAAAGAAAACAGAAGCAGAGTAGGAGAGACAGAAAAGAAGCTGGGGGAAAGACTGAAAGATAAAAGAAAAAAGAGAAATAGACATCCCTCTGCAGTCATGTTGTTCTGGGATCTGTGGAAGAGAGGGAGATGATACTGTGGATGTCTAGGTCCTGGTACGGCTCAGCACAACTCATTCCCCTGAAGCTGAGTACACACACACACGCACGCACGCACGCACGCACGCATGCATGCACACACACACACGCACGCACACACACACACACAAACACACACACACAGAGCTGGAAGTGCTCAGTGCAGTTTGTTTCTCAAGAGGCTGCATTCCTTTACTGTCAAAGACTCAAGTTGCTTTAAGAGGATAAAAATTCTGACATGAGCACAGCAGAGCCACAGCAGGGGAGATTAATATCAAAAAGTGCAAAATAAGTGCTGAGCAAACAGAAAGCAGAGCAAGAAAATATGATCATTTGTCATTTTTTTTTTAGAAACTTGTCTTATTGTTTGTCTTAATGTTGATTTTAACAACCTTATCTCAGCACCAATACCATGTAATGCACCATTGGCAGCCTCTACCAGCACCTCTATTCTGTGTTTTACATTTTGTGCCTCTGGGTTGGATTTGGAGGGAAATCTGTTTTAGTGCTCTATGGCACCAAACAGGAAGAAGGTGATGTTCCTCCAGCCCAGACTGAGCTGAAGCTTTGACAGCTTCTGGCTGTGGTAGATGAAAAGAGTGAAAGGCTGACGGAAGATTCACTTCCAACATGATTATCCTCTCCAGTAAAGCCAAAGGGACACCGAGGGATGACGGACCTCCAAGAAATGGGAGTGTTTGAGAAATCTGATTATTGTTAAATATGGTCTAAGTTTTGAGACTAGTGATAAACGTTTGAAATTTGTCAATAAATTCACGTCAAATGGCTGGCAGGAGCGGCTGCCAAACAAAAACCATAAAAGTAAAGTAAAATATCCTAATAAATACAAATAAAGTGTAAAAACAATAAATTTATGGAAACTTTCAATAATATTTCTACAGCGAAAAAACTGTTATTTTACAGATTTCTCCTAATTTATTATGATCAAACACCCTCAATAAAGTGAATCCACTCAAGTTTAAGATTTTTCCTGAATTATTATGATCAAACACCATCAATAAAGTTACACCACTAAAGTTTCTGCAGAGAAACTTTTTCCTAATAATGAGTGTCAAAATAGTGTCAATCAATGAAATATTAACACATGCTTAATATTGTAGTAAACCTTTTGTTTTGGAAGACATAGTAAAAAAATACTGTGTAAAACAGATTAAAATCATCTCAAACTTGAACTTGCACTATTTATGTTAACATTTAATCTTTAAGTATGTAATGTTACAAATGTTAAAAATGATCTGTACCAACAAAGAATGCTCTGACCTTCTGTGGCTGCATTCAAATGTTCCACCGGACTAAACATTAAACATCTGAAGCTCATTTTCAGAAGACTCTGCTTGTGACTAGAGACTTGGAGCTGCTAGCGGTTAGCATGCGGCCGTCCTATCTCCTGAGAGAGTTTTCACATGTCATTGTGGTGACTGTGTACATCCCCCCTCGGCCGTCGCCGCTGCAGCCACAGACCAGATCCATAGTGTTGTCTCTCAACTTCTAAACCAGCACCCCCATTCCCTCCTCCTCATCTCTGGGGACTTCAACCACACGTCCCTGTCCTCTGCTCTTCCTACCTTCACCCAGTATGTGTATTGTCACACCAGGGACAATAAAACTTTGGACTTGTTGTATGCTAATATCACGAATGCATACACCTCATCCCCCCTCCCCCCGCTGGGATGCTCAGATCACAACCTTGTCCATCTGATCACAGACTACACCCCTCTGGTGAATAAACAACCACCTGAGAAGAGGTCTGTGAAGGTGTGGTCCGAGGAGACCAGTGCCAGACTTAAAGATTGCTTTGAAATAACAGACTGGGAAACGCTCTGCACCCCCCACGATGGCGACATCGACACCATGACCCACTGCATCACAGACTATATTAACTTCTGTGTGGAGAACGCTGTGCCCTCCAAGTCAGTACGCTGTTTCGCCAACAATAAACCCTGGGTGACCTCTGAGATTAAGGCCCTGCTGAACGAGAAGAAGAGGGTCTTTAGATCGGGGGACAAGAAGGAGCTGCGCAGAGTCCAGAAGGAACTCAAACAGAAAATCAGGAAAGAGAAGGACCGTTACAGACAGAAACTGGAAAGGCGGCTAGTGCAGAATAACACCAGAGATGTCTGGAGTGGACTGCAGAACATCTCTGAACTGATCTTCGCCTTGAGCAAGATGCCACGACGCGTAGCAGGCTGCTCTTTGAGACTGACGTTAAACCTGAAGTGGTCAGACTCCACATCCCATTGAATCCCGAGAGCTCTCTTGAGTGGCAGGTCATCGAATGTGAGGTCCATATCATATGGTCGCCCGTTCAGAGGATATATATATAGCCTACTCTCTAGAACCTCTCTGTTGTTCGATACAAAGTTGTGTAGTCTGAGACCACCCGTGGCGCAAAGTTCACATGCCTCTCTGGCAAGCTGAATAGCATCTTCAGCGCTTTTCACACTAGTAAGGCCGTCATCTACGTAAAAGTCCCTCATGCCAAAACGTGAGCCTTGAGGGTAAATGTCGGCATACTCCTTAGCTAGGTGCTTCAGCCCGAAATTTGCACATCCAGGTGAAGTCGCTGCACCGAACAGATGTACTTTCATTCGGAGCTCACTAGGCTGTGAGTTCAAATCTCCTTGCTTCCACTAAAGGAAGCGCAGGTAGTTGCGATCAGCTTCCTCAACATGGAACTGGTGGAACATCTTCTCGATGTCGCACTTTAGCGCAACGGGGTGCTGTCGAAAGCGGCTGAGAACTCCACTCAAGTTGTTAAACATGTCAGGTCCAGAGAGAAGATGACCGTTTAAGCTGGTACCTTTGTATCTGGCCGAGCAATCGAACACTACACGAAGTTTTACTGGCTTCTTCGCATGGCGAACACCATGTTCGGGGATGTACCATCTCTCTCCCTTACTCCCACCATCCTCGATCAGCTCTGCATCTCCCCAAGTTCAGATGCTTTTATATTGCCGCTCAGAAACCCAAGCCCCATCTTCCTGTACTGCTTTGAGAGAGAAGCCAGATGCAGAGGAAAACACGCAGATTCTGCCAAACAAGTGAGAGGGACACGAGTTAAACCACAGATACACACAGTCATTGTCTGCAACACCAGCCCTCAAAAGGAACGGTTCATATGGATTAAGTGGATGATATATTCACCTAAAACATGGGTGGCCACTGTATCTGTGGAATAAAGTTTATACACCTTTTTAAGATTACAGTACTGCAAATCATACAAAAATTATTTGTCCCCTGTGAGGATATTCAAATGGAAGTCACCGTTTCCTTTTCAGTTAAAGACAAAGCAAACTAGTAGTAAGCACACAAGGGTGATTTTAATTATTCTGGCTGAACAGATCTCGTACTAGGATTGGTTGGGACTGTTCAGACTATGCTATCTGTGGTATAAACAGGAAATAATGGGGGTAAACAAGGGAACACAGCTAGCATGGCTCTGTCCAGAGTTTTTACTGCCTCAAATAGTTACTTTAATGAAGCTACTTTAATGAACGTTTCGAGGGGAAATGTGTCTTTGGAGGGAACGCTAACAACTCATAGACATCTATGATTGGGGTGTGATAGCGAGCCCCAAACAGACACTGTTTTTATGCATTTCTTGGCTGAAATAGGGGTTTTATAGTATTCTACCCTGACACAAATGTAATATACAGTATGTACATGTTGAATATCCATATATGAAATATATATATACGTATATATATATATTATATATATTTCAGCCATATCATGACGTCCTGCCTCACACTGTCTCTCTCTGTCTCACCACTGTCCCATGACTGTGGACTGGAGGGAGCAGGTGCTTCTGCTAAATAGTCAAAGGTTGCAGTTACTGTTTTTTGGTCTCAGTTTCAAGGATCCACACAACGAAACCAACCAGAGGAAAAGCTCAAATGCTGTCGTTTTATTTTGAAAGTTTAAACGACAATTGTGAAGAGGTAAGATCCTCAAAGTCTCCATCCGCTCAGAAATGTTTTGATATCTCAGTAACAGCTTGAGGGAACTTTAAATTTGGCACAAACATTCACTTGGTCGAAGGTCAAAGGTCACGGTGACCTCACAAAACATGGTTTTGGCCTTGTGAACACAATGTCTCCGCAACACCTTAAAGGGAATTTCTTCAAATTTAGTAAAAACGTTCACCTGGACTCGAAGACGAACTGATCCGATTGTGGTGGTCAAAGGTCAAAGGTCAAGGTCAGTGCAACCTCAAAAAACACTTTTTACCCATTACTCAAATCTTCATACAGCAATTATGACAAACATTTCACACAAGTAGTTAATGTTTTATGTGTCTCTGGTGGAAGGATATGACTGCGAGGCGGTAACTCTAGGTTTTTAAAAAATAAAATGTGGTTCCTCGTTATATTAATATTTACATTACATGTTACATTAAACTGCAAAACAGTATATAAAATATTTAACACTAGCTTCACTCGCAGCTGCAGCATTTAAGAGCTGCTTAATGCGTCAGTGATAATCCAATAACATAAAAGCGTTTCTAGGCTACTATAACTTTGAGTACATTTGCTGCTCGTGTACTTTTACTTTTTACTGTAGTTGTAGGTATAACAATAACACAAAAATAAGATGATTATGATTATTATTAATGATGATATAGAACTGCCTGCTAGCCCTTCTACCATCAGTAATGCTATAGCTACGACTCTTAGGACTATTCCTACAACTCGTTTCTCTTCATTACTACATAATGTAACATAAAGAAAGATGCACATGTGCAAATTGTTACTGAAATGTGTGATAAACTACATTCACAACACAGAATTATCTGGCCTGTAATACAATAACCAACAATTATCTGCACTTCCTCTCTCAATAAAACTGCTGACGTGACACTTCCCGTCTCAGGGCAGCACCAGCTCTGCCAGGGTGACAGACTGCCACTGATTTCAGGCGGCCTGTCAGTCACAGCTCCTACCAGCGAGGAATGTCGGGGATCCAGTTCAGGATGGCTTTCACCGATCCGCAGGAGACCCAGTCGTTTCTTAGCATTACAAGACCTTTTCGATGATTAAACAAGCCAATGGAGTGATCATCTCACATGTTTTCATTAGTTTTGAGATTTGTCTTGACAATATTTTGAACAAAACTATAATCAATGGTGGCCGATTACAAAGAAACATATATAAAAACCAGTGCAGTTGCAATATGTTTTATTGAATCTTTCAGTAAACGATACTCAATTTTTTTCTCCAATCCAACAGATAAAACCAAGTTCTCATTATCCTGGATGTGTGCTCAGTCTGAGCAGCTAAGATCTTCTAAAAGACTGAATTAACCAGAGTCATTTTGCTCAGAGGAATGTCCTCACTCCTGGAAGCTGCCAGTACAATCACTGTCTGATCTAATATACAGTTACTCTGTTTTCCCGATGGGTGGTGACCTTGCAGCTCCTCCCTCGCCACATTTACACAAACAACCTGTGAAACCTGTAATAAAATAGTTCTTTCTTTGCATACTTTTCATGTTTCAGGATTTAAGTGTATATTTGAATTCCCTCATGGTCTAAAATCTGTTGCAAAGAATTTTACATCGAGTGTTCAGAATTAAAGATACTGAAAGGTGGGCACTGAAACTAGTACTGGATAAGCCATTGGAGCTGAGGGTCTCTGCATGAGTCTGTCAGAACTGTGAGGGTGTGTCGCCTCCTAGTGGATAATAACACAAGTAGCTGGCAGCTCACTAATGCATGCTGATATTTCACACTAAACCCTGAATAATTACTCATATATCACAGATAGAAGATTATTCTAATGACTGGACTAAAGGGATCATGGCCCTGAACTCTGGAGTGAACTCATAAAGAGGTGTTTTTTTTTCTGTTCTTCCTATTCTGCCAATGTTGCGTGAATGCAGCATAAATGTGACAACAAATACAGAGATTAGAGAGACAGCTCGCAGTAACTCCAGCTCAAGCAGCAAAACAAATCCAGACCATACCATAGCACACATTTGCTTGTTTTTAATGAAGTCATATTAAATTGACTAAATGAAAAGTTTAGAAACTACTGTATATAAAAATGGACGTAGTCTCCGGGGCTGAAAAGTGACGCCAACGCGGAAGTGCCTTAATGTGCAATAGCACCGAGGTTCCGCTGGGGGCGGGCTCCAAAAAACTCATTATAAAAACACCAACTTCTCTCATGAAATACTCAGTCGATACATTTTTTCCGGGACTCATTACTGTTTGATGGGCTAAATTCACACCTCTCGTTCATTGTTCTGGTGGTCCATCTGAAAATAATCATCTAATTAATTAGATAGATAAAAACAGGTATTTCTGGGGGCGTGGCTGTTTGATTGATATACCTGGTCTGCAATGATTGATCGGATGACGCGGCAGGCCGGGAGGTCGATCACCGGAGGATCAGTCACCGGAGGAGAGCTTGTGTGTATATGTAGCATATACTGTAATAAAAACAAGACTAAATCTGAACAAATGATACGTGTGAAGAAGTTGTAGAAGAGATTCAAGCATTAGCTTTTTTTTCTCCATTATTGGTGAAAAAAACATGGACATTAGCATTAGCCCCCTCATTTTCAGTAACGCTACCATTAGCAGGTAGCTTGCTGGCATTGTTCATTGATGAATGAATTTAATGATTTATAAGATTCTTGAAAATAATACAATGTAAAAAAGTGAGAACTTTCTAAATGCACTGTATGTCTAACTGATTGATCTGTCCAACAGCCATCTCTAGTATTCTTTCCCAACAGGTGCTTCCCACCAGGGAGTTTCTCTAGGATGAAGTGTAATTTAGGCAGAGTTTATGTTCTTACAGCTGCTTTCACACCACTGCTGTGTGTGTAAAGTCACACACAAATATTAACATTAACATTTGAAACCTTTCTCTGGCTCTCTCTCCAGGTGACAAAGAAGCTTGCCGGTGTTGCTTCTGAAACAGCTGCCTGGGTTACAGATGTTGGTGTGTTGGCATTCCAGGACAGCTGCTGGATTGCCTGCGGTCTCATTGAGGCATAGCGGTCCTAGCTGGAGGGGAAGCGCAGGATGCTCGGCCTGACTGTTGCCAAGGTGGAGGACACACAGGGCAGAAGAGACGGCCCTCCTCATCCAGGATCTCCACGTCACCCTGGACGTCTCTTTGCTGGATTCTCTCTGCATCCAGGACATATGGAGACACAGACGACGCCTCGGCTGCTTTCGGGACTCACCGGGTGTTCGGCTGTACAGAGACACATAGGCTGATAAAGGGCGGAGTCAACCTTCTGGTTTCCACCTTAACCACTTCATCCCAGGTACATGCATGTGTCTCAGCTTGTGATCAAGTATATTGTGTATTATCATTTCATTCAAACATAAAATTCACTTTTGGTTCAAAACCTTTTTCCTCAAGCCAGTGCCAAGTACTTCCAAGCTCCTGGCAACACCTGCCAGACAGAGCAGGAGGAAGAGCGAGTTGTCTTCCCTCCCAGAGACCAGGAGAGGCAGCCCAGGTGACAGTTCAAGGCAGTGATGGGGAAGAACGCCTCCTGTCCTGGGAAGGAGAGTCTCCAGAGGTGAGATTCACTTCAAATGTCACTATTTCCTCTAATGAATATCAGATCTATATTAACACACTGCTCTGATTGTCTTTCAGCTGTCTTCTTGGAATGAACTCCTCAGGCCAGACTCTCTCTTTAATGTTCACCCAACAGAATAAGTAACCTTAATCAAAGATGAATATAAAATGTATTCTTAGCTTGCGGTTAAACACCAATAAGTTATGAATTGTGTTCATTATTTAGACAGTTTGTTTATTTATTTCGCTTAGATCGACGGCTGCAAAATGTGCAACCTTTACTTTGAAGATGAGCTGTGTCTGTTTTTCTGGCTCTCAACAAACTGACGCTTTGGTGCACTGAATTGAATTGCACGTCTTCATTCAGTGTGACAATAACACATGCAAAGCATTAACAGCGTTTAGGCAGCATCGCTAATGAACGAGCTCACTAACGTCCACATACATTTGCACTTAGCACAAATAGGACTTTGAAATTAGACAAGACAAGCTGGCATTTCTCATTATACAACAGCTGCAGAAGAATTACACTTCATGCATGGACCTGAAATAATCCTTGGACACAAACCATAAAAACCACAGCTGGTTTGTTTTGTGATGTCCTGTTTCACAGTTTTTGAAAGTTGCTGTTGTCTCAGCGACAAGAAACTTACTACTTAGTAGCTTCCTGTGTGACCTGCTGATGGCCTTTTCAAAGGACATGACGCCCTCACACACCCTGACAGGTCAGATGCTGTTCTCTGTCAGAGAGCAGGGTTGGATTGAGTGTATGTGCTGTTTTTCAGCCACACTGCTTCCCTGAGATGTCTGATCTCTTCTCTCTGGTATGAACATGCGTAGCACAAAAGTTCCTTTGTTTTTTTTAGTGTCTATTAACTCTCTGACAGATTTTGTGTGTGTGTGTCCCCCAACTCCAGAGATGTCGTCATAACACAGCTTCATGTGTTACAAACCTGTGATATACTGTGATCTGCAGATTTTTATGTTTAGACGGTTTGACTCAGAAAGACGGGCTTTGCTGCGTTTAGCATTTACACAGAAAATGGATGATTCATAAGGCATTTTAAATTGTACCGTGCTATAATTAACAATAATGATATGATACCTAAAAATACACCCACCTTATCAGTGCAAAACCAGACAGAGTGGCTGCAGCAGTAATAGTGCACTGAAAACAACAGCCAGGTCCTCATCTGAACACTGAAACTGTTCTCTCTGGCTGTACTCATTCCTCCGGTTCATACTGGACAGTAAGAGTCTTTCCTAATGTGCTCTCTATATAATTTATAGTGAGACTTATGATTATAGCAAGAGAAACCAGACTTGGCTATCCTTTAAACCCTAAATCTCTTATTTTACTATTTTATCTACCTGTATGATGGAGGGTAAAAAAGGCACTAAGGCAGCGCTTAGTGTTGGCTTTAGACTGAAGGTGGCACCCTCGGCCTAAGATGAACATACACCTGCCCCAAGACATGTCACTCAACGCTGTGCACATTGAGAGAAATACAGCGGTGGACATTTATTGAAACAGCTTAAAAGAAACTTAAAATTAACATCTCATTTCCTATCAACAGGTTTTCTTTAACCACGACTTCAATCTTTCCCCATCACTGATTTAACTTAAAGTAGAGCTGATGTTTTTACAGAAGGGGCCATAGATCAACAAAACCCACCAGTAGGTCACATTAGAGCACAGTGACGATCTATTTTGGGGAAAAGTTTGAGGACTTGATCAAGCATTTATAACAATAGTGACTTTACAGTGACACAGACGAAGAGCTGCCTCCCTACATCCTTTTTTTAGTTTTGACTAGTGCCCCTATGTGTCCAAGTCATGCCAATACAAAGTGTTTGTGCTCTCATTATAGTTACTAGTCAGTCATTGTACAGTAACCTGGCAACCCAAATATTTGTCTCTATTGTCTGTGCTCTCTGACTCCATCACTTTAGTAGATAATAAGTTTTTTTTTTCCACATATTTTCTCTGTATAGCAGCAACAACACAATCACAGACCTTCCCAAATGTCTTTTTATATTCTCCATCAGTTTTGCAGTTTAGCTTTAATATCTAAAACTCAGGATCCAGCAGCTCCAGCAAATTTACCACCATTATTCATCCAAGTGAATAATAATACTTCAGACACTTTACTTTAGACTTCATTCAGCCAAAATCAGTAGAAGATAAAAATGTTGTTGGTCTATTGGCAACCAAAGTGTCCCTCATTCCTCCATACACATCTGATAACTGCTTAGTAAATAATTGAATATACAGCCTATATATTTTTCTTGTATTCCTATGAAAGTCAGACTATTTTGTATGTCACAAGATAAATTATTACGACTGATCTCTATTCTGTCCCTCCCATGCAGCAAACATCCCCTGACCACATGTTTCAGCAGAAAACTATGCACCAAAATGAGGAAGTTATACACTCTCAAAATGTTGTCTCACAGTGACATCAAAGGAATTTTTAGTCATTTAGTTGAAGCGTTAAGAGATGCTTTAACCGAGCAGGTAGGAGCACATATGGACCAACACACTCTCTGGTTCACTTTAAGTCTCTGTGAATGGGAAACCTTCCAGCAGGTGATTTCCACACGCCTGACTCTGCTTGGCTTCTGTCTCTTTACTTTTCCTCTGCAGGTTCCTTATCAGCGGTGTGTTGCATAAGACTAACTGCCAGATTCTGGGGGACATGTACATTGGAGAGAGGTCGTATTAGTGAGTAATGTCAAGGATCTTTACTTTTACTGTCATGTGAACTGGCTTTAAATGATTACATGCTCAAATGAATACATGAGACTGTGTCTGTCTGAGGAAGTAATTGGATTTTAGTGTTGAAAATAGCTGAAAATTGTTATCTGACGTCCATTTTTGGACATTCAAACACTCTCTGTGACTATACCCAGTGTCATGTGACTGTTTCTGTAGCAGAAGTGAGTTCTACATTGATGACAGTTTTTCTTTTTGGCATCACATTTTTGGGTGGATACCTCATTTTTGAAATAAAACCCTGCTAAAGCACCAGATGTGAATTTTTGCACTCTGACATCTCAAGTTGTCTCATGTCTGGTTGTGTTGTAGTGTAGCATGTAGAGCTCACAGTACATGGATCCCAGCAGCTGGTTTACATTTAGCCTGTTGAAGCCTCTCTGCAGCCTGAGTGCAGTGTTGCTGCAACAAAGAGGAAGCACAGTGGACAGCCATGTTTTCTTGTTGAGCAGCAAGAGTCTACCTTTCTGTAAACGGACAGTAGATCAGTACATCATGTCGACTGCTCAGTTCTTTTATTTTCCTGGTGGGATTATAGAGCAGTGTTGGCGGCTCACATCCAACACCATAACAATACAGAGGCCAAATATCACAGCACTTCTATTTTAATGATAAAAATGGGACATTCAGGACTGAACTGAAAGCAGAGGAAACGTGCAGACGGGAGAGATGACTTGTTGTTTCATGATCTCTCTCGATCATTTTTGTACTTCGGTTTTTGCCGTGGATGTAATCAGACTGAGATATCAAACGAGTACATGATGTAATCCGGCCGGTGATGACATAAAAGTTCCTGTCATTGGCTTATCACAGTGATAGGTCTTAATTCAAGAAAAAAAATAATAGTGTGAAGTGACAAAATCTTTTAATCTTATAACATTTAAAAACATTATTTGTATTTGCTATATTATTTGATATTTTTTTCCATTTAATTTCATTTGTCTTTGTTCAACCAGGGGGGCCCCCTGGTTGAACGAATGACCTACAGCAAACAACAAAAGATCAATAAAACCACCCGGTTTTGGATAAAAAGGAGGGAAAGATTTGTGTTTCTATTAGTTATAGCTGCTGGAACTCTTTTCTGTGCCAGTTCTTTATATAATGACATGGTTTTTATCGGTGCTGAAATTATTAGTAAATGAATAGAGCTGCTGAGCAGGAAGTGAATATAAGAATTTTGATAATCAGCTTTATTTATTAAGCATTCTGTTTCCAATCCTCACAAATGAGAGGATTAGCTGTTTCTAATTGCTTTGGGTTTTGGACTGTGTGTTGGACAAATCAAGTAATTTGAAGATGTCACATTGAAACTGGGAACTTGTGATGAACATGTGTGGGTTTTTTTTTTTTCCCACTATTATTATTTTGTGTTAAACTAAGGGATTAATCAGTGCTGCAAAAATAATCAAAAGGTTAATTAGTAATGAGAACTTTTCTCTCCATACGTTCCTACACAGAACCAGTCCGACACCAGCAGACCTCAAAAACTGAACCAAGCTTCAAATGTCAAAATCACTGAGGTACGTGGTGCAAGTTTTGTTTTGATATCTGCAGAACGAAGTGGGAAAGGAAGCAGCTGCTGACACACCTCCATCACCTTAAGCAAGGTCGTGGTTTGGACATGTGACCTGAGACACTCGGCCATAAAAGCCTGTTATGGGCCCCGCTAGTCTCACACTGCTGGTCATGATGAAGGGGCTGCTCGCATTTGCCGCGCTGTTCGTGGCCGTTCTCGGCAAGGAAACGTTTGAGGGGTAAGTGGACCTGCAAAGGCCTCTCACTGCTGTGTGGGTCAGTCCACTGTATGTATATATGCATTACCTACAATAACATTTCTTTTTTTCCCCCCTTTTTTAATTGAATGCATGCATAAACTATAAACTGATTCATAGATTTTTATACACTCATCTAGACTCTTTAACTAGTTAATAGATAGTTTGCCCTCTTTACTTTCCCTTTAGTAGCTTTAAGGTTGTTAATAATCTTACTCAAGACTGTCTGATATTCTGCTTGCTGCTGCTTTTCATTGAAACTGTCTGTTTGTGAAATATTCACAACCAAGACGAGCCCAATAAATCTGGAAACTTTAGGCACTAGAATTCAAAGTTCTTTTGGTTTGAACGGTGTTTGGATGCACAGCATGAATTTCTACCGACTAACCCATTGAGTGTCTGAAGTGTACTACAATCTTTATAACTCAATCACTATAAATCATCGCTCCGTCCCAATGTCACATCTTCTGCATAAGCAGAACCAGCCTCGAGAAATCTTACTTCACCCCATGTGTGCCAACTTCTCTCTTGAAAACTTGAGTTGAGTAAAAAGTTGTAAAACATTGTGGTTCTCTTTTGAAGGCATCAGGTGCTTCGCATTGTTCCTAAGGATGAGGTCCAGCTGGCTCTTATCAAGGACCTGGAGGACATCATCGAGTTCGAGGTCATCTATCATTCACTGATAATACTTATATAAATAAAAATGGAAATTAAAATGAAAGAGCAAAGTTTTAAATAAGCAACAACCTTTTCTTTATCATCTATATCTCCTTTTTTATATCAAACCTTTTTGTTCCAAGATAACTCTGTGAATAAACTGAATGTAACCGGACTTAATTAGTTGTATGATACCTGTGTTGTCTCTCAGCTGGACTTCTGGAGGGGTGTGACTGAGGTGGCAACTCCTGTGGACGTCAGAGTTCCCTTCCACAGCCTGCAGTCCACCAAGATTTACCTGGAGACCAAGGAGATTGAGTACTCCATCATGATTGAGGACCTGCAGGTACGAGACCTGCAAACAGCCTGACAATTACAGCAGTTAGCCGGCTTTGCTTTTTCCCCGATGTCCGACTGAAATCTGAGCGATATCACTGGTGTTCAGGTGATGCTGGACGAGGAGCAGGAGGAGATGGACTCTGCTGCTCGCGTCGCTGAGCCCAGAAACACTGACAGCTTCGACTTCTCCAGGTACCACACCATCAACGAGGTACGTACATGCACGCTCACTCTGGCAACTGTTGTACTGTAAAAGCGTGATTCACTCGTATCACCTACATTATTGGGGGGAAAAAATACAAAGAAACTGGATAATTATGTTGCAACCTGAGAGAACACTTCAAAAACAGATTTTAACTCGCTAAACACAGGACAGTGCAAAACAGAAAAATGACAAACTCTACTTGACTGATGCTCATGTATTAAGATCATGGTTTTGTGTCTGGCTTAGATCTACAGCTTCCAGGACATGCTGGTGGCTGAGAATCCCAACATGGTCAGCAAGATTGTGATTGGTCGCAGCTACGAGGGCCGTCCCCTGAATGTGCTCAAGGTAAATAAAACCAGTAAACACAGAATGGAGTTGACCCTAAATGAAACAAATGAATGTGTTTCACAAGGCACAATAGTTAAGTTAAACACAGGTTCAGAATGGGGAAACCTAATATATACAGTATGTATTATATTATAACACAAAATACATATTCTGTTTTATCACTTATTCTTTGCATTACATTTTTTAAACTTTTTCTTTGTCTTAGTTCAGCACCGGTGGAACCAACCGTCCTGCCATCTGGATCGACACTGGAATCCACTCCAGAGAGTGGGTCACTCAGGCCAGCGGCACCTGGTTCGCCAAGAAGGTGATAATCAATAGATAATACCTTTTTCTTCTGTGTCTCTGCAGCTTCTGACCATTCACCTGCTGCACTGAACATTGTGTCCTGTACGTTTCTGTCATCAGATTGTGACTGACTATGGACGTGACCCCGCTCTGACCGCCATCCTCGACCAGATGGACATCTTCCTGGAGATGGTGACCAACCCTGATGGCTACTACTTCACCCACAACAGCGTATGTTTTAGGTTTTACAATCATTTCCTATCATTTTTTCATCATGTATGTTCACATTAATTAAATATATATTAAAATAGTAGCTCAATATCAGTTACACAGAAGTCATAATTGGTAGCGATGGTAATATCAATGACCAGACACTCTCAGAATAGCAATGCAAAGACAGATGAAATATTAATGTCACAAGCACATACATGCAATGATAAAATATTAAGAAGCATAATCAAAGTGGACAAACATCAAACAAATACTGTGACTTACTCTGACTCTTTCCAGAACCGTATGTGGCGTAAGACCAGGAAGCCCAACAGTGGCTCTAACTGTATCGGAGTCGACCCCAACAGGAACTGGGATGCTGGTTTTGGAGGTAACGTCTTCCTCATCGTCACTGGAATGTACCAAGACACCCGATGTCATTCTCAGTGATCATTTTTTTTAACGCTCCAAAGCTGAAGTCATAAGATATTATGTTATTTTGGTATTTTGTTACAGTTTGGAGCAAATGAAATGAATTTAAATAATCACCTCGCCTAGTTCTGTAGCTGTTGATCCTATGATGTGTTGCTTTTGTGGAGCACGCTTTACTGTCTTCAAGTGTCATTCTTAAAGCTGCCAGCAGGTGGCAGCAAAGTGGCTTTAAACAGGATGATCTCATGAGACACAAAATAATAATACAAATAAATAACATGTATTTTGGTGCTTGAATCACACTATAGTGTATGAGGGATGAAAAATGACATCAGTATAAATAATTAGATACATAAATAAATGCAAAGTAAAAACACTTTGGTAATGGAAAAAAAAGATTTCTGTATTTTTACATTTATTTATTTTGCTATAATATCCCTCCTTCATACCTCACAGTAATCTTAATTTAGAAGCTGTTTTGTAGACAGCGACATGTCTTTGCAGTTCCTCTGACTGTTGTCGTCTTGTGTAGGAGCTGGTGCCAGCGGCCAACCCTGCTCCGAGACCTACCGTGGACCCAGGGCTGAGTCCGAGTCCGAGGTCAAGTCCATCGTGGACTTTGTGAAGTCCCATGGCAACTTCAAGGCCTTCATCTCCATCCACTCCTACTCCCAGATGCTCCTGTATCCTTACGGCTACACCAGGACTCCAGCCAAGGACCAGGCCGAGCTGGTAAAAACCACCACCACTTTATTCACTGCACTGCTCTGGTTCGCAAGATCATACTGGGCAATGTGGTGATGGAAATGTTAGAATATGCAAAATCGATATGAGAAACTATGAACAGATATTCATGTGATACCATGGTGCTCTCTCTCTACAGCACGCTCTGGCTAAGAAGGCCATCAGTGACCTGGCTTCCCTGTATGGTACTAGATACAGATATGGCAGCATCATCAACACTATCTGTAAGTGTTGCACATAACACATATAATTTCTTTTATTTCAATTAGAATATGACTATAGAAATGACAGAATACAGTTTAGCAGAGTGACTGATTATCAGCACAGGGATTTAGGTGATGTGTTATCGGGCCTGCACAGTGCTGAAGTGCTCAAAAGCTTCAAATTAAAGTCACAAATCTGGAAAATACTGCAACAACATTTGTACCTATATTAAGTTCGACAAAAACAGCTGCTTGGAGACGTTGTCATGTGGGTATGTGTTAACATCAGTAGTGTTAAGTACAAGAGTTCGTGTTGACTCTGACACAGGAAACTTGTTTTGAACACGTTTGTAGTCCACGGGTAATGTAGTAAAAAAAAAAAGCAGTGTGCGTTGACTGCCATATCGTCTCTTTTCATTCTTTTCCACTGGTGCAGCACCAAACTCATTCTACAGATAATTATGATTGTCCCCTGATCCGTTTCACTTGCAGACCAGGCCAGTGGTGGCACCATTGACTGGACCTACAACCAGGGCATCAAGTACTCCTACACCTTCGAGCTGAGGGACACCGGTCGCTACGGCTTCATCCTGCCAGCCAATCAGATCATCCCCACCGCCAGGGAGACCTGGCTGGCTCTGATGGCCATCATGGATCACACCTACAGGAACCCATACTAAAATGGGCAAATGTCACCTGTTACCTTTCTCTCAGGACTAATATCACCATCATTATACTGCATGGAAAAACCACTAACAGATGAATAAAAGAGCACACTGGAGAAACTGCGGTTTCTATATCTTTTATTATCCAAAGGCCTTTTAATTCAAAGAATGTTACACACATTTTTTTTTTTTTTTTCTTCTGCCTTTCTCACCTCTGTCTGCATCAACCAGCCTTCAACTTAATGAATTCATCCACAGTATAAACCTTGGGCGTGGCACAGAGTGAAACTTTATTTCTGTCTTGTTTGATATTTCTGATCCTGCCACTTTTCATGCCAATCCCACTTGAATTTATAAAGATATCCAATACTGGGTGGAAGAAAATAAATTATATTGACCTCACTTTGGGCTGAGTCACTGTGGATACAAAAATAAACTACAAGCCTAAAAGTGTAATTAGAGTTTCCAGGAGGCTTTCATATTTTTCCCTTTTTTAACTCAGATTTTGATATTCATCATTTCACGACAATCATCTACTTTATTGTTAAACATTAATTTACCAAAAATCATGAGATCAGCTGGTTAAAATCAGTTAAGACTGATGATGAAAACACAACATTAATCACTAAAAAGAAGTCCATATTTTCATTCCATGCACTTCATAGGTGACTGAGTGAATCAAGTCAAACAAAAGGCCACAAATTAGCAATACTGTTTTTCAAATGTATCTGGAGGATCAAACGTCCGTTTCCTTCCTTCAGTGACGCTGCGATCTGTGTGAAGGCCTCAATCATTAAGATTCACAACGTACAGTACACTGATCCTCACACACAGGCAAAAAACAACAAACCAGTCTCAGTAACATTAGTGTGTAAGTTGCACATAAAGGCTGTTGGTGCACTGTCAGTTAAGGAATTATAATAAGACAGTATGACGCATTTCACAAAAATACAGCACAACTCTTTTTACAAAACTGATCCAGCTTTGTAACATTATTCATACAAACAATACACTTCATGCACTAGAGAAATCCCCAGCATACCCTTCATGTCATCAACATTCAACTCTAATGTCTGCAGCGATAAAATTCTAAGTCTTCTAGGAATGTCATTCAGTGGCTTTTATACTGATAGAGCAATGGGGTGAAAAAGGAATTTGAGTGCAATCAGATCCATCAGTTTTCAGTTTCACAGATGAGGCACCGTGCCAGCACTCAAACGTACACAATTTATTAAATATTTTAAGAAATAAAGAAAAAAAAACTAGTCAGGGGAAAATACTACAGTCGGACATAAATCTCCAGATGTGAAGATGAAGATTATTTGTAAATTTCTTTATTGTTGCGTAGTGTTTATTACTTCCCAGGCTGTGTGTGCAGTAATTCCCTAAACATAAAAACACAAAACTTGAGAAGAATATTCGGGAAAATGTCTCTAGTTGCTGTAATGAAGCAGGTGAGGGGTTTCCTGTCCACCTCTGACTGTGGGGAATGATTTTGCAGATGGGACCACGGAACGGAGCGGACCCTGAAATAAATGGACTTTGTGTTGGAGGTACGTTTGTTTGTGTGCGTCTGACTGTGGTTTGAGGGTGGGAGGGGTTATTTCCAGGGTCTGCTGCTTTGAACCCTGGTGCCGTCCCTTCCTGCGGTGGAGGAACTCTGTCGACTCTGGCTGCTGGATGTTTTAGACTTGGAGCTGACGGTGGACATGCGGCTGGACATACGACCTGCAGAAAAAAAACAAAACACGTAAATATTAGTGAAGGATATTAAATTAAATGGTGAGACATTTGTAGCTTCCACAAGAAAAAGTTCAAGTGATAAATTTCTAATCAATTATATCCTGTTAATTGCTAGTGTCTTTGCGCACAGCATGTCAGCTGCAGACGTGGAGAATAAAGTTTCCAACAACACATAAATGAAATTAACTCGACACAACAAACAAAACTCAAATAACTGTTTCACAACTTTGTCTCTATTTACTACTATTCCATACTTTTTCCAGGGAAACTTTCCTAGAAATAATCATCTCATGAGGAAATCACGGCCATCTAAAACAATCCCTTACCACTGCTTTTATTTTCAACAGGAAGGCCGAGTGTTTGAGAGTTTCTGACGGCGTGGTCTTACTGTTACATGGGATATGTATCTCCTCCAGCTGCTCCTGGATCTTGATCAGCTCGTCTGATGAAAACCGCAACCTCTTCTCTGCCGCCTGCTGCTGTTGTTGCACGGAGCTCTTCTTCCCCTTCAGGGACACAGGGGTGGAGAGGCACGAGACTGGGAAGGAGCCCGTCGTCAGCCCCTCTGGAAACTTCTGAGCGATTACTTTGAGACCTGGGAGAGGACGGCAGAGTGGGATGATAGCTCCTTTCAGACACTGAACCTGCAACAGCAATGGCTTCAAATATTTTCTAATATATTATTATAGATGAGTGAAATGCATTTTGCATGAGTTGACTACTATTAAATTGTGGTGGAATACATTTGGACACGATAGACACGATTTATATTCCCATAAAATGCTTTCCTGGGGAATCCCATCGTTCAAATGTTAGCTCTAGCCCCACTGACGACTACAACCATATAGCACTGATGATCTTTATGGATTAGATTACTTTTCAAGGAAGTAAATTAAACAACTTGAGTGAAACGATATCTTACCTCCGGACAGCATAAACAGATTTTCAAATCCTCGCTCACACATGGTGGTGGCTGCCTGGCTGGCTATTCTCTCATCCTCATCATACACAATGATGATCTTCCCTACTGCATTTTTCTACACACGGCGGGTTAAGTTCATACGAGACAAAAGTCATTTGTAACTGCAGTTTTAAAGAAGAGGAATGGTGAACGTTTTTGTGTAGTTTCTATTCAAGGATACATATTCCAGCACCTCTCTGGTGTAGGGGTTCATTGTCCGAGATAGTGTGGCAGAGGGGAAACTTTGTGCTGTACAAAAAAAAACATGGCTGATAAAACGTTTTTTCCATTTGGCGACCGACAACTCAGTTTCATTTTCTTGCAACCTACCGCTGATAATGTGACAGCCTTCATACTGGTCGCGGTCCCGTACGTCCAGCAGCAGGTAGGGGCAGTCAGGGTAAGGTCTGTCAGCCAGCTCGAGGTTGGACACCTCATTCTCCATCTTGTGACTGTTCCTGTCGAGGTTCAGCTCTCCCACGCCACTGATAACACTGTGAGGGGTCAAAGGTGAGAGGCTGGTGTTATCTAGTCTGATTTTCTTCTCTTTTTTCTGAAATGGATTATTCAAATAGTCTTATTCTATCTTATATCTGTCATAGTTTTCCATTATTAAACCATTTATTGAAGTCCTTGAAGTTGGGCTTTTCAAAATAACAGTACAATATTATGTTGAAAATAAATATATGTTAAAAGTAATATTAAAAAAAATCATTATATCTGCACATCTGAGAAGCTGCAACCTGTGAATGGAGGCATTTTTGGTTGAAAAAATAATGACAAACAAGAAATTGATAATCAAAATATATCATTACCCCCACTGATTTCACTACAGCACATCTTGTTATGGAAGTCAGCCAAACAACTGTAGACACACACCACTTCCTCCTTTTGAAGGCAGGTTTAGCCCAGTGCTGCCCTACTTCCTCTCTCAGTCTGCCCTACCCACAAGGTGAACGTGACCTAAAAGCTCTGCCATTAAAGCGGCCCCGTCTGCCCCGTCTGCCCCCCCGGAGAGATCCCAGATAGAGTTACACTCCTGGGGTTCCAGTTGAAGTTGGAGGGGGGGAGAGGACGCAGGTGACAGGAGGGGACGCTTATAACAGATTGAGGGAGGTTATTGTGCGGTGTACAGGAGGGCGGGCGTGTGGGACAGGCAGATGTCTTCAGGGACAAAAAGTGGATGTACAGTATGTTGGGGCACAGACACACAGATATGCTGGGTGTAAGGTTACTGCTGCTCTTGTGATTAGGGATTATAATTGTTGGATGCTGGGGTGCCTGTGTGTTAAGGAGTATTTGCAACACTGTACAGGTGTTAAAGACTTTATAGCTATAGCTATTATACAATGCAGCAAAAGCCCCAAAAAAGTGATCAAGGATTACAAAAAATCATTTTCTCAGTTAGATACTGGTGGCAGATTTCTGAGACAAAACCTGGAAACATAAAACCAAAACCTGACAATCTGCATGGCGAGATACTAGTAGAGGACATTTAATGTGGGGGAACTGACCCCTTTGACACCTCTGGAATTTGTAGATGTAACTTACCAGCTACTGTGGTTGCAAACAAACCATTCTCTGGATTTTTAGACTCAGTGGAGTCACAATTTTGGATAGAGGTTGTGAACCAAACAGTGAGTAATATGGTGTGTGGGGTAAGGCTTTTTCAGGGGTTCTAAGCTGTACAGTACCTTAGCAGTGTTGACCTGGCAGTGTAGCAGATATCCCTGGCGTCACCTGCATCCTGGCGATCTGAAAGAGGTGACACCTTTATGGAGCCGTAGTTGTGTTCAGACAGACACTCCAAGTCCGCATCAGACATCACTGACACACTGTCTGCAAATGAGTGGGAGAGGGAAATTAACAGATTGTCACCTACTGTTAGAGACTTAAATCCATTGAACATAGTTGATGGTATGTCCAGTACAAGTAATGTGAATGACCCAAATTTGTATGAAGATGAATAATATTTAATAATGTCAAGTGAATAAGTAATGTTGCCAGTCATGTTACCTTCTGGGCCGTCATTCTCACTTTCATTCAGGTCTGACACTGAGGCTACCTGAAGGATCTGGTGAGAAAAACAACATCAAGTCTGGAAATCAACAACACTTGTACTAGCAAGAAAAACTGCTAACAAATTGGAAGCAAAATGCAAAAAGAATGGCATCCTGGAGAGTAAATGAAGGTAACAAACCAAGCTAAATGGTTTGTTAGAGCTCTCTGTCTGGAACTATTCACACAAGTAGACTATCAATTATTAAGCACCGTAAACAGATCAGGCATTCGTTCAGTCACCTCCAAAATATAAGCCACAAAAATAGCTGTGGGCTGAACTTTCCATTTACTAAAACATAAAACTAGCAGGATGTTCCAGTATTGCAAGAAAAAAACCAAAGATGCCTACCAGTTGTGCAAATGTTGACACCTTTAACCGCTTGAAGATTTCATCTTTACGATATCTGTAATCTGAGAAAAAGGAAAAAAGAAAAATCTAATAAAGGTTGTAGGAAGAATTAGCCTCACAGCCCTGAAGACAGTCTTCATATATCAAATTTAGAATGACCACTGTAGCTGAAGATGGTAACTTTGTACATTAAATGTTTAACCAATGATCTAATAATCTAGTATAACTGTGATAATTACTTCAGCCATTGCATGATGAAACCGTACTATATACAACTCACCTGGGTCCTCCTTCTCCTGATCCACCTCTACTGCTTCACCACACCTCAGCTCTTCCCTGTCTGTTCCCATGCTAACTTCCAGCCAAAGCTAACACCTTCAACTTCACCAAAATCAGGCTGCTCAGACTCAGTTTTATAAGTGCTAATGATACTTGTATTAAGCACACTGTGACCTCACTAGCTCACACTTTCTCAAACACCCTTGCTGGCACCTGAGCAGCATGTCCCCAAAGTCTGCATCCAGTCCCAGACAGGAATAATTGTGGAAAGCAGTACAATCCTCCATTGAAGAGAGAGGGAATCAGTGTCACCTATCCCTGAGAAATCGAAGGACAGGTCAACATTAAATGACCAATGTCCACAAAGAACTTATTTAACTGGGAAATATCAGTGGGTTAGGACTTCTTTGGTTTACCTCTTGAAGTACAAGGGCAGAGAGCAAAGAGAAACTCAAAGATCCATGGGAAAATTAGGTGCCTAGTTGAAAAAATATCCCCTTAAGTGTACAGCATACAATTCTCACCATCTTTACTCTAAGAAAAAGAACCTTGGGAGGGATTAGTTTGCTGGGATTGAATCACGTGTGAGTGTTACACCTGTTCACCTCTGCACAGAGCGGAAACTGTTTATATAATTTAATACAAGTATACTGGGGCATTCAAGTAAATTCCTTGCCACTCCTGGTTCCCTTTTCAAACAAGTTACTCACTTTTTTTAATGTCCTCCAGTCTTTCCATATACTTCGTAAGGCTGGATCCTACCAAATGAAAAATAACAACAATGTATTTAAGAAGCAAAATGCATGTATAGGTGGGATGGCACTGGCTTATGTATTATTGTGGGTAAGGACAGTGTATCTAGACAAGGTACCTGTGTCCAACCGTGTTTTGACATGTTCATACTTTGCGTTTTTCGGTATTCTTTTTGTCATGTACTAAAAGGAAAGAGACAACGTAGATTTTCGTTAGCTGTATAAACAGAAGGAATGAATTGGTAACAAAAGTTAAAGTTTTTTAAGTTAAACTTCCCACAGCTTTTAGAAATAGCAACTAACCTAATTAACTGACGTTATCATCCTTACAGGTGCACTGTTGATATGGTAACTTAACACTGATGACAGCTAACTAGCTAGCTAGCTAGGAAAGCTACGTCTGCTTTTGTTGGCCCCACGCTTTATTCACAATACATGATATGCTCGATAATGCACCATTGGCAGTAAGCAGGTACATAAAATAACTAAAGCCGTCATTTTACTAGCATTACCTCCACACTGCCGATACCCCGATTGAGCGACATCCTTTCAAACCGAAATACCAAACATCAATTTCCAAGTTTAACAGTCTCGCTGCTGATTCGTCAGTCCATTTGCATGGACCAATCAGTGAGGCCGATACTGTGCCCTTTCCCACCAGAGCAAATGATATGACTGGCTAGTTGCTAAGCAGCAGAGGACGCTCCACCTTCATGACATGTTACATTCACGTTACCTAAAAATAACGGGAACTACCTTGGGTGATAACATAGCTGAAGTTCCTGGCCTGTTGGCAGCCACTTCGAGATCGCAAACTCTGATCGCTCTTATTCATCAAACGCCATCACCTAATGTTTTCTTAGTTTGTTTTTATTTGAATCGAATTTTGCTGATATTCCATATATTTGGCGACGGGCCTCTTAATTCTCGTATCTACCCATTTTATTATGCTTCCTGAACGCAGCACCACTCTCATCTCTGCCACAAGATCAAGCCACAGGTGGCTAGTTATTTAGCGGTAGAAATAGAGGGTCTGTTTGCGTGCTATTGCAAAGACACAAGTCCATTTTTTAAATTAGCGTTAGCAAAATTAAAAGTCAGATAATATTATTGAAAGACTGCGGAACGGAACACCGCGGTATTCTGGGTTCGACTGGTCAGGTCTGAGACAGTTGTTGAAGGCGCACTGTTTGACAGTAATGAAAGGCGGTACAACTTTCCCCCAGACAACATTAGCTCTGTAAAGACAACAAATGCCCACAATGGCGTCTGTTTTGGTAAGTCTATTTCTTTTAAACACACTTTCATAAAGGCTAATGAGGGAAGTGTGTGTGCTTTGAAAACGTACACCGATGCTAATGGTAGCTGAGTCGGCGAGTTTGCTAGCTGCCTCTCTGCTAAGAGGATTTGGTGATTGGGGCTGTCTAAAACACCTTGGGTCTTCTCTGTTAAGTCGTTACAGTATAGTTTGCTTGTTGCTTGCTTGTTGGCCGCTGTTTAAGTGACGTCCTCCAGTTCTTGAGGTTTTTGCTCAGTATAATGTCTCTTTAATGCTATATGTAAACACTGACACGCTCTGTCAGGTTGGCAGTGTCCCAAAGCACGTCCCTGCCCAGCCCTGTGCTATAGCAACACACCTCCAACCATAGTGCAGGCTTATTTCTTTAGAGCTTTTTCATGGTACAACTATGAGATGAAACACAGTTTTTTCAGTGCTCAAGGCTCAAGAACATCCTCCAGTCTTCCTCCTTCACCAAACCCTTTCTAACCTTCTTTTCAAACAATATTTCGACCATTAAAACTTCTGAGATTGTCATTGCAGGAGGATCCCACCCTAGAGAGACACTTCAAGGGGCATAAAGATGCTGTCACCTGTGCAGACTTCAGTCCAAACTGCAAACAACTGGGTAATACCTGCTGATGCTATAAGCATTACAAATGTACAGATGTTCTTCAGATGTTATTTGTCAGTAGTAACAGTAGAGTATATAGTGAGTTAGTAATAATCATGCAACTCTTTATGTAAGCTACACAGATGAGCATGTTAAGCCCTATAGTACAGGTAAGGCTGTATGGAAATGGCAGTCATTATCATGCTCAACATACTGTACATAGCAGGGACTAACTGACAATACACAGCAGCTTTTGTCTATTCATCTGCCTTTAAAAACTTTTATAAAGTTTTATGAACTTTCACATTAAGCTAACCCTAAGGCGGGCTGTTGCTCTTGATGAACTCATTGACCTTTCCAGAAGTTTAACCTATGACTCCAATTTTAGGGAGGGAGTTCATTTTATTTACTTTAATAACCTTTTTGTATAGAGTACCAGTAGTTAAATCTACTACAGTTCTCCTGCAGGGGAACTGTACTGATTCTAGCGACCAAAACTTACAGTATTTTGTAATTCTTTACTGAAATTTGTCTATTTGTCTTTCTTTTGTCTTCCTGCAGCCTCTGGGTCAGTGGATAAGACCCTGATGATCTGGAATCTGGCTCCCAAGGCAAGGGCCTTCCGATTTGTTGGCCACCAAGATGTCATCACTGGGGTGCAGTTCTCCCCGCTTGGTAACCTGGTGGCAACGTCCTCCAAGGACAGAACAGTCCGACTGTGGACACCTTCCATGTAGGCTTCCAAAGTCCCTTTTACTGCTTTAATCAGGACTTTCTTTGTTCACTAAGTACATTAAGCGGGCAGTGATATAACATCTAAAACAGAAAAATGTATAGAAAACATATATTGCCAACTGACATAGGCTAGGCCTTAAATTAGCTGCTCTTTTTGTGTGTGTCACAAAGGAAAGGAGAGTCAACAGTGTTCAAAGCTCACACTGCCACCATCCGCAGCGTCGCTTTCTCCCAGGATGGCCAGAGACTGGTGACAGCGTCTGATGACAAGTCGGTCAAAGTGTGGAGCGTGCACCGACAGAGCTTCGTCTATTCCCTCAACCTGCACACGAACTGGGTGCGCTGTGCCAGGTACTGTCAGCACCCTCTCTAGCTACAGCATTAGTATGCGTATGTGTGTGTGTGTGTGTGTGTATAAATTACATATTAGAAATCAAGGTGAAAAAAGCTTGATTTCTAATATAGTTATATTATGAAATTATCTTTTTGTCTTGCCTGCTGAAGGACTCCGAAACAAACTGAATTTTTATTTGAATATTTTTACATATAAAGGCAATGAATATGCACATTTCCATGTAGTTGAACTCTATTTGTTTTCTGTGCTTTTTCATGAGAATCAGTATCAATAATCTACCGGGCTTCAGTGTGTAAGTATGTGTAACTGTATAACAGTACATCATGCTTTGTTTTTTCTTTTTTTTGCCTGTTGCTTCCTGCAGGTTTTCCCCAGATGGGCGGCTCATAGCTTCCTGTGGGGATGACCGCTCAGTTCGGCTTTGGGACACATCTACCAAACACTGCATCAACTGTTTCACCGACTACGGAGGGTAAGTACCAGAAACAACCTGCTTGTACATTTCCAAACAGTAGAATCACTAGAGGTGTACAATGTAGATTCTGATTTCTTACAAAAGACAAAAACATCACTGAACAGAATTTAGAAATTTAAAAAATAGGTGTCACAAAATTGATGTAAAAGCTATAGTAAGAGATTAAGCGTAGTTATTGCTCTGTTTCTCCTATGGGTGGCATTGCTGTGTATTATTTGCACAGTAGATTGTTAACCTGCTGCAGATCACTGACTCCACTGAGTGTTTTGGTTTATTACAGATCAGCAACGTTTGTTGATTTCAACTCCAGCGGCACCTGTATTGCATCTGCAGGAGCTGACAGTTCACTGAAAATCTGGGATCTACGGACCAACAAGCTGATTCAGCATTATCAGGGTATGTGAAAATGTCAGAGCTTGATTAATGATATATATATCCAGTCTGGAAAATTAGCTAAAATTCTCTTGCAAATATCTCCTCCTAGATCCTGTAATTGTATTTCCAGTTTGTCAGCTAAGAAATTAGTTTGCACATTATCCTGTAAGGCAGTAAGGCTTACTTAGTTTTTTTACTATCTCTTGTTTTGGAGTGAATTACTTTTAATGTGTTTTGTGTGTGTGTGTGTGTGTGTGTGTGTGTGTGTGTGTAATTTTTTTGTACCTTCCGGCAACAGTGCACAGTGCAGGAATCAATAGCTTTTCCTTCCACCCATCAAACAACTACCTGATCACTGGTTCAAGTGACAGCACTGTGAAGATCATGGACCTGCTGGAGGGACGCCTCATCTACACCCTCCATGGACACAAGGTGGTGCTACAGCACAGCTCAGTTCGCTCACAGACATCAGTCGGACATTGTCAGACAGTATAGGCAGTCTCGGTTGACAGGGTGAGTTTTTATTCACTAACAGTGTGTGCTGTGTATTTTCAGGGTGCTGTAATCGCAGTAACCTTTTCCAGGGCTGGAGAGCTCTTTGCTTCGGGGGGAGCTGATGGTCAGGTTGGTGTTTCATGGCTCAGTAATGACTCTGTGTTCCCCATAACTCTCAGCAGCTTGTAACTTCAAGGTTGTCCTTTTTAGTTTCTATGGAAGAAAGTATGAAGGACTTGGATCATAGATGTTGTGCTGGTCCTTTGGTTCCCTAGGTGCTGATGTGGAGGACAAACTTTGACACCAAATCCTACCAGGATGTTCTGCAACAGCACAGCCGGCGGTCCACCCCTGATCCCCCACCTCACCTGTCTGACATCCACCCTAAATCACCCCACCTTCATCACTCACAGTCCACCGCCATTCAGGTCAATTGAGTTTTTACTCAGCTTCATATTCAAATTCTTTAATGAAAATGATCCATATGTTATTTTGCTGAGTCCTGTGTGGAATGATTAAATACCAGTGAAGCTTTTCTAAAACCAAAGTGATAAACAAGCTTATGTGGTGTATTTATTACAAACCACAACATCATTTACCATATAAAATAACATGAAGAAGGTACAACTTGACAAGAATAAAATCAAGTAGTAAAAGCAGCCTGGTCCGCTGTATTATATTGACATAACATCTGTGTGTTCAGTAAATTATGTAGAAGAGAAATAAAGGGATGTGTTGTAAAGGTTTAAAAGGGGAGAAGGTTTGACTTTTCTTTATCTCCACAGATCAGTCCAACAGTGGCAGACACTCAGTCAGCTGATCCGCATGTCATAGAGCTGGGCCAAGCTGTTCACAGCACCATGGTAAGATGGCACACTCAGTCTAAAGTCGAACACAACACAAGAAAGCAAATCCAAAATCTGAAAAACACTTAAGATTATTTATTCATGTTACAGTTTTTTTGACTACGTGCACTGAATGGCAAAAGGAAATCAGTGTCTTGGGGGTAAAACTGAGGAACATACAGCAGTTATACATTGTTTGCAGATAATGTAACGTGTGCTAACTGGGCGCACGTTGGGATTTACTGGAGATCCACATCAAAAGTGGATGATGTGAGCAGCAGGTAAGCGCCACTGAAACATCCAGTGTGTTTGGTCCATATCAACTCAGGAGCAGCCGTCTGTTCCTGAGGGGTGAGAGGACAATGGGCGGCTTTCACACAAAGTCGGTCCATTGACTTTGTTTCCCCTCCTACCGTAGCTCTGTGTGCCTACAGTGAAATATGAAAGCTCAAAGCGAAACAGGGGGGCCTTGATCCATCATTATAGACATAGTTAATAATTTCACAACATATAAACAGTGAGAGGTTTGTGTGATTTGAACAGCTGACTGTGGAGAGTGTAATCCAGCTGCTAGTCATCATATGAAAATAATTATTTTGATGGTTTTTACAGGCTGAAATGAAAAGTTCGTGCCTGTAAAAAAAAAAAAAAACCTCTTGTGACCATTTATGAGACAAATCAACATCCAAAGTTGTCTATTTGTGTGTGTGTGTGTGTGTGTGGGGGGTGGGGGTGGGTTGTCACATGACCAC
Organism: Seriola lalandi dorsalis; assembly: GCF_002814215.2. Lineage (NCBI taxonomy): Eukaryota > Metazoa > Chordata > Actinopteri > Carangiformes > Carangidae > Seriola > Seriola lalandi. The sequence continues at coordinate 378,769 of NW_019524878.1, read as the reverse complement.
CAGGTGGCAGTGTAGACCAATATAAAGTTTCACGCCATCCTGCTGCTGCACTTAAACCTCAAAGGACGACACAGAGATGCTGTGATGCCAGTAGAAAGCAACACCGTCCGCATGTCTGTCTTTTTTCTTTAATGTCATCCTGAAAATACTTCGGTTCAGCACTATGTCGTTCAAAAGCAAACCACTGCTCTAATCATACACTTCTGTAGCTTACAGTAGAACTGCAGAGTACAACATCTCTGAGATTGCATTGATACAATTTGGGATTTGGTTAAAATGTGAATGTATCTCAAAGTTTTCCCTATAGCTGCATTACCGTTCAGTAGGAGTGAAATCTCGGAGTCACAATTCATAATTTTCAAATTGTTTCACATTCAACTGTATAAATCCAACTTTTTAAGTTTCCTTCTTGTATTTCCTTTTGACCCATCAACCTTGTAAATGCCACCTTATGTTTTCATTCATTTCTGTAGTTTTTCTTTCTTACTGTTGCTGAGGGCCCATCTGGGACAGCACAGCAGTGACGTGGTCTTGAACTTGAGTAGCAAGTTCACATTATGTTGCAAGGTAAAATCCTGGATGTTGAATTAGTGCTATCCGCTTACTCCACATATGCTGACTCTGGATAAAGACATAGAAACGTGAGATTGGGGGGCGTCGTGTAGCGTAGTGGTTTAAGCAGGCGCCCCATGTGTAGAGGCTACAGTCCTCGCTGCAGTTGGCCCCGGTTCGAATCCCGCATCGGACGGCCTTTCGCTGCATGTCATTCCCCCTCTCTCTGCCTTCCTGTCACTCTCCACTGTGCTGTCCATTAAAGGCATAAAAGCCCAAAAAAAAAAATACTTTAGAAACGTGAGATTGATGTAGGTGGGTCTTAACATACAGAAGTGAGGATGATTGGGTCAGATGCAAGGTTGGTTGGGGGTTGGGGGGGGGGGCGTGAAATATTATCCACAGCCATGTTAAAGACTAGATTGATAGAGCAGTAATTTATTCATGGTTGCTGTAAACTACATCAGAATTAGTTGTGTATTTCTACTAGAATAGAAGAATGATGAATCCTCTGAATCTGTTGCCCAGATTCTAAAAATGCATTTATTACAACATCAACGTTGCAGCGCATGCTACACGTCTCAAGTGTGGTCCCTGAGTCGTAGGAGTGGAACCACCTTTTTTTTACACAATAGGGTCTGGCTGCAGCCTTTTACGAAGCCTTATACCAAGAGGCTGCGTTGGCCGCTGGGTGGAGGGTTTGGGCGTCCTGTGAGCTGCTACAAGCTGCTGCAGGACTTTTCTCTTTTTACACAGCATCCCACAGAAGTCAAAGCTGACTACTGCCCTCTGCTGTTGTGAACAAGAACACCAGGACATTCAATGATCCCAAAATAGAGCTTTATCAAGACTCACGTGTATGTGTGGCCTACTCAGGTGCTGTATCCATCCACCATGATTTAATAATATGAACTGGATATTAATATTTACGCACCAACATAATAATATATCTCTCACTTTATATTACTTATCCAGCCATCACATAAAAGCTTTAAACCTCTATTCACTGATTCAGATCACCATGAGACAATCATAACAATAAATCATAAAGCAATTGCTCAATAAATAGTTAAAAAAAAAATTGTAGTCAGACGTGGGCAAGATGATCACTGTGCTTTGTAATCAGTGTATTATTGCGAATTGAATAGTGAAGGTAGCGTTTAATATATATACCCTCAGTATGCAGTGTGTGCTCATGTTTTCTTTTGTGTGTGTATCCATAAACAGATGAATCTGAGGCATGTTTCCTTCTTATGATACGGATAGAATTTCTAAAGTGAAACTGTGAACTTCATTTTCCTTCAGGCTCAAAGTCGAGTTGCGTAAAAGTCTTTTGAGTTCACTGCACAGTTGACAGACTGATGTTGGAGGATGGCATATGTTCTTAAAAAAAGTGATTTTATACTTGGACTGAACAACAGAAAGTATTTGCTTTTAATGATCTCCTTATCCTTTTATTTTAAATCACTGATTTAAAAAAAAAAAAAAAAAACATGTTGAAAAATTTAACCGTATATAAATTACAGCTCCTGTTGGAGCGGCAGTAATTCCTCTGTAGCATGGCACCCTACTTCTCTTAGTGTCTCCTTTCCCTGCCGTTGGCTGCTGTGTGGGAGCGAAGCCATGAATGGACCAAGCCAAGTGGAAGTCATTTAGAGAGAGGATGGCCAAGTCAGATAAGTGGTTTTGGTTCAAGAGTCCAGTAAACACAGGACGACAGAACAGCCATTCATGACTTGAAATGTTGTGATGTTAACGTGGAGCTGTGTAGATGAATGGAAGGCCACTGGTTTCAACCAGCCTGGACTATCAGATAGATGGGTTTACTGTTTAGGATCGTTTCTGGTAAATTGTGAAATGTAGGCAAGCCATAAAAAGTAAAGTAAATATCTATTAAATAAAGTACTTTTATGCGTAGTTCGTGAAAAGCATTTATATTTGAATGCCAGTCTAAATAGCAAATATAAATGTAATCTGTTAGCTCTCTGCTAAAGCCGTCTGGCACACAGGAAGTGACACATTTAACATGTCTAGCAGTTTCAGCCGAAAAGGAGAATAAGTCGTTACTTGGCGTGAGCAGTGATATCCACCGAGACTGAACAGATTTAGAAAACAGCGCCACCCACAAAAACCAAAGCTTCCTTACCAGAACGTCCCAGGAGAGACGTCACACTGCTGTGATGGACGAGCGTGGACTAGTTGGCAGCAAAGATGGAGACGGATTAGAAACTGAGAGACATTTGCAGATAAGTGCATAAACTTTCTTTATGTGTGCAAAAAAAAAAAACCTCCTCATTTATCACATTTAAGAATTTTTTTCTTTTTTGTTTGTGGTCCCTGTTTGACCTGAGACTGCTGTGTAGTCAACAGCAGGGTCTCTCTCAGATTTGGCTCCTTCTCCTCCTTCTCCTCTCTGCTTCTCCCTCCTCTTCCTCATCCTCTTCCTCCTCCTCCTCCTCCTCCTTCCCCCCGTGTTGCTGAAGGGAGATAGAGAAAGAGAGAGAGAGAGATGGGGAGGAACAGAGATCAGAGAGATGGGGAAATAGCAGGAATCCACGTGCCGATGCCCAGGCCCCCTGGGGGCCCCCGACCGGGGAGCAGCAGCCGCAGCTCTAATAATAGACTAGCTGGAGTTGTGCCTGCCTGTTTAACTCACTGACTAACTCGCTGCACTCTGGCGTCACACACACTTAATACATATACATCAGCTGTGTCCTCGCCGTGATCGCTGCTCCCATACATCCTCAGTCACTGTCGGTGCATCGGCTAATGTGTTAAAATGGAACACACACACACACACACACACACACACTCATTCATGCACATCCTTCCCCTCTCAGTGCCTCCTGTAGCTTGTTGTAGCCTCTGTGTGTGTGTGTGTGTGTGTGTGTGTTGTTTTTAGTGTGTGAGTGCAGCTGAGTAAAGCTGGAGTTACGTCTCTGCAGACCTATGCGGAGAAGGGTGTTATGGGTAACGCACCAGCAAGTTGTGCAAGCCCTATGTGCTCAAGCTAGGTGATTGGTTGATCCAACTTCCTTCTGGCGGCCGAGGTTTATCGTACAAGTCTGTTGTGTGTGTACATGAGTCACCAGGTAGTGGAGTGTGAATGTGCGTGTGAGAGTGTGTGAGGGTCATTCCTGTTTAGATCGGTTCGAAGCAGGGAGCCCCTCAGTGCTACTCCTCCTGTCAGCTCTTATCACCTGATTCCCATCACAGGGAAACTCTCCTCGTCCTCGTCCTCTCCCTGTCCTCTTTTCCTCCTTTTCCTCCCTCCTGGTCATTTCCTCCTCCTTCCAGTTGTTGATGTCCTCAGAGTGCTTTCCCTTCCGCCCTGCGAATGTGTTTCCCCTCCATCGCCCTAATGGGCCCAAGCGTAGGTGGAAAACGAAGAGGGGGGGTGGTGGTGGTGAGAGAGCCAGACATACAAATGGAGAGAGAGTAAGAAGGGACGGGAGATGCCTGAGGTGGGCATGTGGGTGGCTGGATAGGGAGGTTCCTGCACTCAGAGTTCCTGCTGACATCGGTGACCTTTGTGTCCTTAATGTAGGGCCATTTCCTTTTTCATTTCTAATTCAAGTGAACGGGAAAGCGGTCTCAGACATTTTGATCCCACTGTACATTATTTTGCGTTCACTTTTTTCTTTCGACTTCAGTGACACCAAACTTAAACGTCTGCGCTCGGAAGAGTGGAGGCTGGTGCTAAGAGAAGGTCTCTGAAAGAAATCAGCTAAATAACAGTATCAATAATGATCAAACAAACAACCGAACACATATTTGAATCATGTGCACACCTGGGGCAAGAAAGCACTCAAACACTGCACTCAAGGCCAGTAGCACGTTATGATGTTATTTCACTGCCAAAGTCTGTAGCCTCATAAAAGTGCAGTTATAACAGTACAATTCTGCATGACTTCATCCTCTGTTCAGGAAGTGTGTACGGACAGAGAGGGGTGATGTCAGAGATGACATGATGGCACTGATGTCACATCAGCTGCGGCTTTGTCCCCTTCCTCCCTCTCTGTCTTTCTTTCTGCATTTGTCATTAAGCTCTGCGGAGAGCTAGCGGCACTAGCAGGGCTCAGTGCTTTCTGAATGAAGCGTTATCATCAAACACTACGTCATTCCAGAGCAGAGAGAGAGAGAGAGACAGAGGCCCACAGAGGCGCCCTCACTCTCCATTGACATTACAGCACTTTGACAGACACTCCAGTATCTATAAAGTGACGTATCGCAATCCACGCCAACAGCCACAGTGTCCCATCAACAGCTGCTAGCGTGTCCTCCAGCATTGAAGCCTCGCCATGCTCTGTCCTTGGAATCCGCTCTGGATTACAGAAGAGTCTTAAAGCGTAAATGTGACTTTTATTTTAATTTTTAATGCATTGGAGCAAAATGAGGTTTGTTTTAGTCAAAGAGCTCCCTAGTCACCAGCTGCCAGCGAAATAGTTTCCTACTCGCTGGTTATTTTTTCATCTAAATGTCACTAAATTCACGAGGGTTCAGAAAGTCGAGCGAGAGTTACATAAAATGTCATAAAATTGATGTTAATTTTTTTGTCATTTATTTATTTTAAATTTAACTGAAAAACTTTTAAATTGTCCTTTTCAAACATGCAGAATCTACATGTTGTGTAGTAGTACTACTCTTCTGTTTATGCGTGAATTCAGGTTACCCCCTTGATAAACACACATTTCTCTCCCTTAACAGTTTGTCATGCGCTTCCTTTTACAACTAAAAGATAAAGACGGTGACATTTATCTGAGTGTGAATTGCGTGACTTGGTCGTCTCTTGAAAACGCAGTACAGTCTGTCTTCTGCTCGAGTCTCTCCTCTGGCTGAGTGGCAGCAGAGACTATAGGCAACAGACACAGACAATGTCAAACCCATTGCGCTGAACGCATATCGAGTCAGCTGTGAGACACATGAAGAATGGCAAGCGTGAAATGAGGCCAAGGGAGACAGCGGAGGGTTATAATGTGTTTGTACGGTGAACAGGAGATGAGGTTGCAGGTTGTAACTTCTACAAAGGGCAAGTTTGAAGTGAAGTTTGCAGAGCAACAGTTTCAGTTGGTTTAGTTTTAAACGCAGCCATAGTTAGGCTCAGGTTGAGGTTAAGCATGTGGTTAGTTAACATTAGCTATAAAGTGTGAAGTCTAAAGGTTAAAGCAACGTTTTTAATAAACTTGCCAATTAAATGGTCTTCAAAGCTTTTAGCAGTGAAAATGTGTGTGTGTATTCGTGTGTGTTTAAGAGGTGATTAGATAGCAGAAGGTTAGATTTGGTTACTTGCGCCATCTCCCGTGTCCTTGCAGACGTTAGCTGTGACGCCAGTTTGACCAGACAAGGTGTCCTCTACTGACAAGCCTCCTGTCACAGGCTTCTGCGTGTGTGTGTGTGTGTGTTTCTTTTGTAGGTGTGTGTCTTTCCATCCTGTGTGAATTAGTGTATAATCCTGCTCATCTTAGAGTTTGCGCAGTATTTATTCTGCCATCATTTTTAATGTCTCTATTCAGGGTCCTCCATCAACTGTAAATATGTAAGGCCATGCGTGTTTGTGTGTTTGCACACAGTGTGTACGTGTCTACATTTACACTGATGGCCCCGCCGCCAACCCCTCTCTAGCTTCCTGTGCAGGGGAAGTACAGGATATTGGATGGCCTGGAGGTTTTGATACCAGATTTAAGTGCTGTAGAGGAGAACATGAGTGACAAGACACGACGGAAACGAGCTAAACATAGTAACAGCTCCGGGAGGGGGGAGGGGGGAGGGGGGTTCACTTTCCATCAGGACACGGGCTCCCAGAGGCTGCATAACACCCTCACACTCACACACACATGCCCACACACAAACACACTCTGGTACAGTCAGGCGAACGCACTCGTGCACACGCACATCTGAAGCACAATCAGGCACATTCATTCATACTATATTCTCTCATGCAGCGTTAAGAGTCACACTGAGTCTTACTCAGAAATACTCTCCTGCAGACCGAATCTGTAATAATGTGCTTAAACTTGCTGTAAGTGATTAATCGGTGTGGGCTTGTTGCTACAGGTATTGGTAAGCAGATGGAAAGCAGCCCAACAAGTCAGGATTTTACATCTCTGGAAAGTTCTCACACGGCAATCTTTTCATGTCTTGACAGATAGAAGATTCCTTTATTGTCTTCGAGTAAAATGAAATTAAGTAGCAATGGAGACGACAACAAACAGCAATAAAAAATTTAAAAGAGTTCAAGCTGAAGCAATTTAAAAGGGCAAAATATGTAAATAAAAATATATACATGTGCTGTAACCAATGGAAGAATAGGAACTAAGAACAATACGATGTGGTAAAAAAAAAAAAAAAGGGGGGTAAGTGATAGAATATTCTACCAAAATAATCTACCGGCAATGTGCACTTGCAAGTATTTGATTGCCCAGCGCAGTATGTTGCCAGATGATATTGCATTGCGCTGTGGCGAAAGTTGAGCCATCAGTAAAAGTTGTGACAAATCTTATTACCAGATGACCCAACATTTCTCATTGGAACAGATGGTAGGACGTAAGATAGGTCAAGTGTTCATCACCTGCCCAGTGGCTGGTGTAAAAGGTTGAGTGTTTAACTAGACAGATATATGTTTCTCAGGAGTGGTGGAGGCCAAACCAGAGCTAAAAGTGCATTTTGGACACAACTCCATTTGGTATGTTCATGTTTCCCTGTGACTGCTGGAGGTGTAAATAGTCGGTTGTTTCCTAACTGTTAGGAAATAACGACAGCATGAAGTAAGTCCGGCTCGCCAGTTCCTCCTTCTAATAGGCAGAAAGCTTAGCATTATAGGTCTTTGATAGGTCCTTGTGTAACTGGAATATTACGATCCGATGGCCCCAGTGACAGTCAAAGCGTAAACCCGTTTGCAGACACCACACATGTCCTGTAATGCCGTGTTTTGCTGCGAGACTCCCTGCGGCGACTCCGGTCTGCTTGGCGCTGACATGCAAGTGTCCAAAAACTTGATCTTCCTCATCAAAAATACAAGAGGAGGGCAAGCCTTATCACTAATTCAGCAGGATTCTCTCTTCGGATTCCCACTCGTCTCCCCCTCTCACCCTCATCCTGTCTCTCTCCTTTCTCCCCTCTTGTAACGCTTGTCTCTTCATCTCAACCTTACGCAACGCTCACTTATAGGAAGCAGGTGGTTACTTGAGGGTCACGCGCTCGCCCTTTGTGCTTCTCTGCTCATCAGGAGAATCATTTTTTCTCTTGTTGGATTGTTTTGTCTGTTTTGCAGGTTAAATATGCAGCAAAAAAAACCACTGTGGACAATATTTATATTACTACTAACCACAAATAAACCACAACAATTCTGAAATGTATAAAATAGTGCTGAAATGAATGGTTGATTAGTCAATTGGCTAATTTATTATCAATCTATTAAGCAGGTAAGTCATTTGATAAACAGAAATAGCTCAGACGTTTGTTGGTTCCGACCTCTCAAGCCCTCGCAGCCTTACTCAAACACACAAACTTAAAGAGACACATTACTGTGTTTTACATTATTCAAGGACGCCAGAGTCCCTGATGTCTTTGCACTCTACTTTGTTCTGCATAAATATGTAGAACCAAGGTCAGACACTTGACTGTTGTGCTGTTTTTTGTTTTTTTTTTGGCTGGATCACCAGCCTAACAAATGCGAATGTCCGTGACAGACTGACTGAGTGATGAAGTTACACAACTGGTAGTTTTCAACTACGTTCTCAATCTCGCACATTGACCTTACGTTATCCAGGTCAAGCTTTTGAAAGTGAATTAAAGAACAAATTTAGGTCAGTGACTTCTAATGTCAGTAAATCTCAGGTGTAGTGATTTTCGGTGTTAAATTCATGTGATGCCCACCGTCACATAATTTCGTCTTTACTTCAGTCTTTCTCTTTCCAACGCATCATGTTGTCATGTTTACTTCCATTGCTGCCACTCTTAAGGGCTTCCCTTAGGAAGGCCATCCTTCCACATCTGACCTACCCTCAGCTCTCTGAATGTGCTGTCTCAAGGGTACAGCTTGCATCCTCAGGGGCTTCTACTGGGAACGTGCTGACATTCGGTCCATGCGGGACGCTAAAAATAGCAAGGCAGGTCTATTACAGGTACCAGGGACACCTGAAAGGCAAATGTGTCGTGTTTTCTTCCCTGCATGCCGTTATCCCTGCCTGGAGAAATGGCAGGGTGGGGGCGGGGGGGTCTGGGGTGAGGGATGAAAATAGAACTTGGATGAGATAAAGAAGAGCAGACACGAGATTCGATTATGTTGTCATCATCTCACCTGCAAGAAGAAGAGGGAGAGATGAAGACAACTACAAAAATAAAAATTTGCAGTGAATCTGTGTTCTCCTCATGCGAGGATTCAGTCTTCTCTACTCGTCGCTCGTGAGCCCAAGTGAAGGTTGTCTAAGCTGAAAATTCAAAATAGAAAACATCTTGCTTCATGTTCTGGGATTTGTGTCTTTGCCATCAGGAAACCCCAGCAGCAAAATCCAAGTTGCCATTTATGGCTGTTTTCCACTGTATTTGTTTGTTTAAGAATATGTTTAAGATTTCCAGTGGGTGCTGTATTTAGTAATGATGTTTATTTGGATAGTTATACTAAGACTAATAAACATTTATTGATCGTCTTCAACTGCAAATGTAGTTGATATTGTTTTTTTCTTAAGGTGGACTGGCATATTAATCATTGTATTCACTGTGTTTTAAGTTTGTCTTGCGGTGGTGGACGACTGCAGTGAAACCAATGTATGGGAGCTACTAGTGTGCATGTGCGTGGAAATAACAGGCCACCTTAATATCTGGCAGTGTTGCTCGCTGATGCTATTTTCTTCCTGAGTGGAGGCAGAGAGGATGTGGCCCGATGAACCGCGTAGGAAGATCAGACGCCTCATGGCTCTGCTGCCGGCCGGCTTATTTCTGCACAGCTCATCTGGGTTTGCAGAAAAACAAATTATTGATTTTTTTTTTTTTTTTCTGAACATTTTTTTTTATATGTTTTCTTTTTTTCCCTACCAATGAGAGACATCTACCTGCAGACCTTGAGTGACTGGAGCGAAGGTTAGCTAAGACAGGACTACACTTTCAGTGGACTTTGAGCACATGTAGGAATGGATTTTTTAATGCCATTTTTAGTTGGGTGGTGGGTTGAGCAAAGTCATTTGCTATAGGGAGCAGCACTGACTCATTTTTCTCTTGATCTGTGTTCTAGTCTGTTGGTGGAACATTTTTTCTATACTGCAAAGGCTAGTTATACTAAACCACCAAATCCATATTCTGTGCTCAAAACCCACGAGCTGCTCGAGCATTTAAAAGTATCTGAACATCTGTCTTCTTTGCACAGTCTGCATGTGTGAATCCTCACACTTGTGTCTGCACACCAGTACATTTATCTGTGAAGGGAGGATTACTCGGGGAGAGCAAGGAAAACAAATCCATTTTCCTGTACGTTGAGAAAGCCACAGGGTCACGGTTTCTTTCCGGAGAAGCAGCTGTAACCCAACACTGCCTCAGTCCCAGGTTATAGCTCACCGCCCCC
>NW_019524878.1:364352-368641 GCF_002814215.2 Seriola lalandi dorsalis | reverse complement strand
CCCCCCCCGCCTGTTAAGCTCATAGTCCACCTGTTAGGAAGTCATTCATCTCTCTGTTCCCCTGGAGAGGGATAACTGGATCCCCCACCTCTGACCACAGCCTCACTGATGGATGGCTTTAATGGGCTTTTTTTATTTGATGTATCCACTCTCTTCCTCTTTCGTTTCCAAATCTAATCTGCCCTCTTTATATCTCTTTACTCTATCTGGCAGTTTCTCTTTTGTGTTTATCTTCCATGTCCATTTCACATATTCAGCATTTTAGTGGGACGTGGTTCTGTTTCAGCAGTTAATGGGATTCAGACCCGTCGTCTCCATACATATGTTTAAATTTTTCCGACTGCTGTCTAATCACACGAGTGGTGTGTTTTAGTGGGATGATTTGATTTTAAGGCATAGACTGCAGATGCACAGGAAAACCTCCAGAGCTCCAAACTTATTTCCCAAAGGTCTTCCAGAATCTGGGATTTCACTACAGCATGTGGTGAAAAGTGAAACAATATCCGCACTCTGGAGTACAGCTCCCAATATTTAGTTGATTACAACAAACACAACCTTTCAACCCGACAGGGTCTTCATCAGGCATCATACAGCATCCCATATTATAAAGTACAAACATACTAAATCCTTATTCATTAAGGTCCTTTTTCCATTAACCTGCTTAATGCACAATTTGAAATTGCAAACTTAAAGATGAGCAATGGGAATTCCAATTTTGTTGTCACAAAAAAATGTAAACGCTCACATGAGGTTGTCTTTCAGACTATTGGACAAAGCTATATTTGGAAAAATTGAAATGGTAACACTTTTTTTTTTTTGCATTCAAGTCGCGGCACCTGCTGTATCAATCCACAGGGAGCTAGGTCCGTCATACACTCTAATCACCAGCTACCCATTTAAATCAGTTTGACCTTCTAAACCTTTTGCAGCACGTAGGTCAGCTTATGTATCATTTCCTTTTTGAAATTCTTGAGGATTAATATACAATAGTCAGGGTGCACACAGTTTATGATTGTTTGGCTCTTTGTTTCCGGATTCTGGTGATACCCTTTTGATCTTTTGAGAAGGTTTTGTCTTAATCAGCTGTAGACAGCCAAGAAACGCAGTTTTTACGCCAAAACGTGTTGTTACGGTCTCCATAACAAACGATTCTCATATTGTTAGATCCAGGGCACTAAAGTGTTTTGTTGAATTATTATTTAGTTTTTTGTTTGATTGTTTGTCAAGGTTCAGATTTAAAGTTCTTGGTTAAAAGACGCTTAAGAGTTTTGTGGTGGCCGTGAGCCCGGTATGTGTGGGAAAATGGGAAAGGTTAGGTCACTAGCAAAGTCTGAGAGGTGGGGGGATCAATGCTGGCCTAGAGCTTGCATTGTCTCACAACGAGACAATTAGTAATTAGCAGTGGGGTTATTCTGAATGGCAAATGAGTTTCCCACAGGTGCTTTGCAGTCCTTTTGGTATTAGCTTAAGTGCTAAAGCTGATTAGCAGGCATTTGTGTGGCAATGCAGCTCAATCCAATCTCTCTTATGGGCACCCGCCCATTTTGGCAGTTTCTTGTGAGAGCCACGGCCTCTGAAATAGTAGGTTTAATATTTGTGTGAAGATGTCGCTGGATTTGTTGCATTTAGCGCCTGAGAGTTTCTTTACTGACAAGTGCATATTCAGAGCCACTGAGGTGTATTCAAGCGCTCTTTTTGTACATTTATGCGACACCTTTCATGTGGTTATTTACAGCAGATGAACTTCCAAGTAGTGGATTTGCTGTGACACTTTGACTGAGAGCGTCTGCAGTCCATCCTCTCTGTCACCCTTTCCTTTTTTTTTCTCTCCGTCTGAGTTGTTTACTTGTCCAGTAATCTCCAGGTTGGCTTTCTCAGAGGTAAAAGGATATGAGTAATGCTTACGCTTGGATATGTGTCAAGATTATGTGGAAAGATTAACCTCCTCCTGTCCTACATACATCTAAGACCTCCATATGTCAACACATTTCTTTCCTTGGTTACAAACCCTTGTTCGTAGCCTTTTAGCTTTAGCTTACATAATGGAGGAGCAAATTCATTACAAGAGTGAAGGGAAACAAATATGAGCTTTAAAGATGCATCAAAAATGCTACAGGTTTTTTGCATCTTCTTTGTGGCACATTACCTTAGTTTCCTCTCAGATATTTCTCAGTGCCCTGCCACCCTTGTTCTTGGCCACACACACACTTGTTTAAGTATTAACTCTGTGTCTAGCCGCACAGCATTATATAACTGCCATTCAGAAGAACAGTGCAACTTGTGAATGGTCAGTGTTACAGTTGGCTGCTTGTTACAGCAGCGTGGCTTGACGGTTCCCACATGAACGTGATGTTGCTGGGAAAAAATGTCATACATTAATGAAAGTTGGCGGACATTGTAGATTGATTACACTTTTGTTTTTATCCCATGTGAGTGGTCTTTAATTCACCAGAAAACAGAAGGGCCTTCACTGTTAGGGTTAGCAAAAAACACATCCTCATTTTAATATTTTTGTCTGTGAAAATGAAATTCAAAAATTACCGTGACCCAATATCTGTCAAACTTATCGCAATATGATTTTTTTTTTTTAATTTGGGCCAATGCAGCAAAATCTTATCTCTGCATTTCCTGCGGTGTGGTATAAACAAACTGCATTTTTGATCAGCATCAGCTAATGCTACTGTAGCATGTACAGCAGCGCACAAGCGCAAGAACACCTATCTTTCCAATTTGCGCAAGGCAAAATGGAGAATATTCATGTTAATGTACAAAACTACTGTTAAAGTAAAGGCAGTTTTCTGTTTTAAGCTTCTCCCCGTTATATAGAAATTCACTTTGCATTGAAGAATCTGTACCAGGACGACATAAAAAGCAGACCTGGTGAGGACTATCAGAGAAATCAGGTCATGAAAGAGGCCAGTATAATTGACTAAAGCTTACATCTAGGATTACACAGTTATTTGCATCATCTGTGTAGCAATAATATAAAACTAAAGATTGAGGTTGGATAGGAATGCTGTTCAAAGTGCATCAATGGTGTCCTCAGATTCATTCCTTCAGTTTCACATCATTAACATTGAACTATGAATGAGCTGTGACAGAATGCCGATTATAAAAAGAGGCTGTATAGAAATAAACTGTGTAAAATCAAACAAAATCAGCATGAATGTCCTGACTCTGACCCACTATGTTTCTTTATGAGAATATGTCCACATGCCACCTTTGTGCCGCAAGTCCCCTTGTGACCAGCTATATTTGGACACTTAAGTGAGCGTAATGAAAGGAAGTCACCCATTTATTTCCCTCTCTACAGTTAGTTATTCTTAGAAAGCCCCTTTGCTCCTCTGATGAATCTGTTGGACCACATAAAAGGCACCGGTTTGAACTGACAACTACGGAGCTTGTCAAACAGGAGCTATCTTTGGAAAGGCTCATGTGAGGGCAATTGACAAGATGTCTGGTCAACAAGCGACACAGTGATGTCCTCGAATTTTGCATGGATCAATTGGATTAGGTGTCAGGAATCCAGTTACTTTAAATGGTCTTATTATATGTTCTTCTACCAAAATTACGACAGTGTGTTGACTAATTCAGCAGATCGTCTGTGAAGAGCAGCATCTGGTCCACATTTAGTTCCTATTCAGGCAAGAGTCAGGCAGATGGTGACAGTGGGATTTTGATTCAAGTTTTTACACTTCCTAAGCCGCCTAGTACAGTTGTGTTAAATTATTTGCATAAAAGGCGTCCATCTTTTGGGTAGTCGTTGCTGTCTTGAGGAGCATTGAGACTAAACAAAAATGCAGATTCTACAGATGGTGCAATTGCAACAGATGTGAGCTGGCTCTAGGCGGTGCAAATTGTGCCCATGCTATTTGAAAAATGTCAACTCTTCAAATGTTCAAAACACGTGTGCGAAGCTGCGTGACTCCGCATCGTGAAACATGAACATGCCTCTCCTCCCTTCATCTTTCCTTCTTCTAAAATTCACTTTCCGTTCAGTCTAAATTCACATTTTGTGGGAACAAATGCTGGTTTGAGGTTGTACGTAAGGGAAGTGCGCTTGTATTCCACAAACTTTTCTTGAGCATTTGGATTGTAGGCGTTTATCCAAAATTTGCAGACCAGAATGAAATTAGCAGGTTGCGATTTCGATGATTTACTTTGATTACAGTATAGCTTCTCAAACAAGTAATCTGCCGCTCCTACAGTACATGCTGTATTCATTCTTTATTGTCTGTCTTCATCTCCTCTTCACAACCTCTCTCCGACACCCCCCCCCTCCGACACCC
>NW_019524878.1:351078-364332 GCF_002814215.2 Seriola lalandi dorsalis | reverse complement strand
CACCCCCCATGCTGTCTATGGTCTGAAGCAGTAGGACTTTGCTGCCTTGATAATAAACCACATTTCTCATTTCATTGCTCCCGCCGCTCACTGTAGAGCACAATAGCCTTGTGAATGTGGAAGTGCCCAGGAGGAAACACTTGCGCTAGTCTGTTGACCCACCTGCTTCAGGACAGAGTGGGCTTGAAGGTTTGGTTTGTTTGACGTTAACCCCTGGCCCTTGTGGAGGTGGTACAATGAAAATGACAAGAAGGGCTCCACAGTCTGAAATGTTTTCCTTGTCTCTCAAATGTTTCCTCTGGGTGTCAGAAGTTTGCCCAGCAGGACCTCAACTACCTCTGCAGTCTTCTCCCTCCTCTGCAAAGTCCTCTTTAGAACTGAAGTATGCATTTCTCCCTCCTTTAAAATAACAAATGAAAACAATATATCATAGATTACTCTGTGCTTGCTTTTGTGTGAAATTGTTTTTTCAGCTTGTGTTCCGTTGCACATTCTCTTCTTCTGACTTCTCACTTTCTAAACTTTTCCAGGCTGACTTTTCTTGACCGTCTTGAGGGACTAGACGCAGAACCAGTACTGTATGTAGTTTAACATCCCCACACACTCTGATAGTTTGCATGCATTTGTGTGTGTTAACTGGATCACATTAGGGCTGGGCAATTAACTGAAGAAGTATCTATATCTCTCTATATCTATAGTATATTAGAACCTCTCACCCACTTAATCTTGCTCATGACGGCTAATTTGGTCAATGCTTTCCCTAATTTGTGCGTTCATGAACTGTCCCCTTAAAAAACACACCTTGTATTCAGTCACGTCCAGTCCTGTCCAACTTACATTAGTTTGGGCACATTTTGGTTTCAGTGAAGACGACACCGAGGTAGCACTACCAGTTTTTTTTGTTTTGATCACTTGGAACACAACCACATTGCTGAATATGAAGCGTGCATGGCTCAGATAGAGAGAGGCCGATAGGCGCCAAAGGAATCGTTCGTTAATCGTAAATCGAGATAAAAGCTTGAAATAATCATGATATTGATTTGAAGTCATGTCGCCCAGCCCTAGGCCACACCATGGAAACACATCAGTCCAGACCTGCTGATTGTGTAGCCAGTGTAGTCATAAAGCTGCCAGAGAAAAAGGAGGAAATAACTTGATACCTTTGTCGCCCTGCGGTGTCAACTGTGCACATAATTTACCATTTTTTGGTAGTGTTGGTAGTTGAAGACAGGCATAGGTTTTCACCCGTGTCTGTCTGCTGTTTGGTGTGTTTTTCAGCAGGAAAAGAAAAGTGTTGAAATGGTTTGCACCGAACTTGGTGGTGGGATGGGGCATAAACCAGGGAAGAATCCATCAAATTTTGGGGCAGAGCCGGATCATTTGCTATGAATGAGATTTTCTTTCTCTGAAGTTTGGTGTGTGTGGTTAAACACTTGCCCTGGTGGAGTGGCTTTCTAGTTTATTTTGTGATTATTAAACAAACTGCTCTATCAGCTGACTTCAATTTAAACTACCATATCATTTCATTTTGCAAGTGCCAAGTCGAAATTTCCATAAAACCAGGCAAACCCTGAGAACCTGTACACTTTTTTTTTTTTTTGTTCTGACCTTGAAAGCACAAGTGAACGAGATATTTTTTGCAATACTCACAGCAGCTGATGTAACCATCCCTTGCGCTATTTAGTCTGTACGCCTACATAAAAACCTGTCTTTGATGTTAGAGGAGGCGGGTAGCACAGGAGTGTCACTGAGGTTACCAAATAAGCAGCCCCTCTGCCAGCGAATCTCGTCACATCTCCAGAAATTCAAAAGTAGATTCTTCTTCCTCAGAAGCGCCCAAGTCCACCACCCACTCTCAGCTCTGCTCGGCTCTGAGCTCATGTACACCGTCATCTGCACGACCCTGACATTGCCTCTACTTTTAACTGATTAATAATAACTCACTTCATGGGAAGTTCTGAGTGATATTTTAGAGTATTGTCCCTGTCTGGATTGGTGGCAATGTTCTGCTTTGAGAAATGGGCCGAGCGTGGCTTTTGGCATTTGGATTAACCAGCTTCGGGCACAACACTAAAATGCTAATCTCTTTGTTTTTTGGCAGTCTTTAAAGCACATAGTATGCTGGTTTACCAGTTTGCAGACAGGACTTCATTTAAAACTACAGACGAATTAATCAGGACCAAATCCATAATATTTTTGTTAAACATCTCAGAGGAGGAGCTTTATTCCAACAGAACTGCAGCTTAATGGTTTCCAGAAAGTGGCTGTGGGTCACATTTGTGTCTGATTTGTCACACAAATGTATTGCCCTTTGAATTTCATATAATTCCTTTCAAAACAATTCACAAGACGCCAAAATGTTTACATTGGTCTTGTGCTTATATATGTCTATATTTTCAATGTGTCCGTTGTACAGTGCTGTTTCCATGAATACTGGTTGCACACACACACTCTATGTGGTACCTCCAGTTCTCATAAAATCTATCACAGTCCTCATGTATCCCATTGTTTGATGTGTAAGGTCTTAGCAGTGGATGTCAGCCTAATTTAGCTCTTCCAGCCGGGGTCTAATCTGACCCTTCGGTGCTGCTACCAGAGTAAGATATTCCAGAGGATGAGGCTCAAAACGAGAACACACAAAATATCACTTCAAACATTTTGAGCTCAGATTTGACCCGAAAGATATTTTTCGACACACAAGCTGCACTACTTTTATAGAAATGTCTGATGCTGAAAGTAAGAGATGTCAGGACAGCTAAGTGGCATGTTGCGGTAAATAACCTCCCAAATAAGTTCCCAGCTAAGTTTGTCTGTCAGATCAGTCAAAAATCATGTTCTCTTAACAGGTTCACTTACTTTTTCCCATCAGCACTGTGAGTGTTTTCAAGTGTGTGTTCAATAAAACCACCAAAGATTGTAATTGTTTGTGTGTTATTAGCTGAGGGACCCTGTGTTCGTCTACATTTGTGACTTGGATGAAGATCAGATCACATTTTATGACCAATTAATGTTTTTTCTTGCCACTGTAATATTAATAGGAGCGCAGCTGTGAGGATGCACTCACACACTTATAGGCTTGCACATGGAAACATATGGCCACAGACAGAAAGGCCTGCTTGTTGTTTGTGTCTCTGATCGAGGGCTCAGATATCTTGGTGCTACAGGACCCATGATGACAGACCACAAAGCCCCCCTGTGGCTGCCAGGGCCTGGGGCAGCTCTCTCTGCTCCCTCCTGCCTGTATGATGAAGGGCAGAGGCACAGCGTGACCTCTCACTCCCCCACTGCTCCAGCTGCCAATCAAGCAGCCCAGCAACCCCCAGCCCTTCCAGTGCTCCCCCCCAGTTCATGCTGCTCAGTGGTGGCACTGCTAGCTGCTTCCTCGTTGAGGGCCTCTCTAGCCCAATCAGCTGTCATTCATTTAGCCACCTGCTATCAATATTGGCATTTTGGAGGGGGGGCTGGAGAGCGTTAGAGCGGTCTGTGGATCGTTTTTGACATTTCAGTTAGCAAAGCCCGATGTGTAATTTTCAGCCATGATTGATGAAGATACCTTTCACTTAATTGCCACTGCAACTTTAACTATTACACTCTCATCTAGTGCTGCTTCTGCCTTTAGTGAAGGGGAACAGGCTGCTAATTAAATCAAGATACTTCCTCAGCAAAGCGTTTACACAAACGCTTGTGTGGCCAGGGTGGCGTCCCTAATTTGTCAAAATGATTGCACTGCTGCCCGGTGCGTCATCGCCTGTAATTGGACTGGATATTTTCTGTTCACTATACTGCTGTACTCTTATTATACATGTACATAAACTTCTGGCTTTAGGGATTTCGAACGTCATGGTAGCAAACTGTTTATGGGTGAAGAGGAGAGTGTGCGTCGGCTTTTCTGGATGATACATACAGCAACCAAGATTTTTTTATGTACAGCACCTTTCCTGGCCAGACTGTATGTTTCTGAGCTTCACATTTCAGGACATTATAATATACATACCAATAATCCAGTAAGCTCATATTTAGTGATTTCCTGGTCAAAAGGCATCTGGATGTCAAAATTAAAACTGGACTGGCTTTGGTTAAAGTTTTTTAGAAGTCTAGGTTGCGTTTAGCCGTCGTTTCAGTTACTATATTTTGTCATTTAGTTGGGACCTGTTTCCCATAGTCATGATATATTTCCTACCCCTGCTTTAATGCTAAATATGTGTGTTGGGAGGCAGAGTGTTATTGTTGAAGGCTAACAGTATTGCCCTACAGAGCTGTGCTAGTGCACCTGGCTGACTCTCACCTCCGTGTCTTGGCTGGTTCACTCAAGTACTGTATCTGCGCTCCCTGACTGACATTACATTTGATTATTATACACTTTTTCCAATGTCCATACTCACTCATCCAACAGGTACAGAGCCTTCGTGTGTTTTCGCAACTTAAATGATTCCGGTACTCTAATTCAATACGCACAATACTTACACTTGATTGAGGTCAATGAACCTTGAAATTTCTTCCCTTGCATTAAGCCTCCCGCCGCCTTATTTCATTGCCACGGATTTTGATTTTAGTCAGCATGTGTATGTGTGGGTGGGAATGTCCATTAAAATGTGAATAATGTGGGTAAATCTTACTAAGGGGCTTTAAAATGGGCTAATCCCATGCAAAGCCACAATGACGCTCATTCACTTCCTCGCTGTGAAAGGATTCGCCTCCACTTGAGACTTTGGTGGGAAAGCAACTGAAGGAAAAAACCTCTCGTTGGGATATGAGTCGCTGAACTTCTCAGCGAAAGCCTCATTTCCTCTCTAACAAGAGACTTTTCTTGGGAACCTCAGCTGTGTGATGTCAATCCATTCAAAGCTCATGTAAAAGAATGCTATGCTAAAGCTATAGGCACCATTCGTCAACACTGACACTGTTCAAATTGGTTTCACACAACATGGTTTTCCTGTGTTTGTCCTTTGCTTTTAGCTAATGCCTCACGTAGCATTAGAGTAATCTTGGTTTCGTTTCATAAGATACTTAAAGACAATCGGACTTTGTTTTCCTTTCTTGTGAAAAGAATCTGGAAGTTGTTGGTGCCTTTGAAAAATCAAGACGCTTACCACAAAAATCTTATTTTGGGGTAACAAGCTATAAAAAGTTAGAGGAACCATTAAAAAGGCAAGAAACTTGCAGTGAAACCCGACACTTAAGTGTGTAATGTAGTGAATCACAACACACACACGCAGAGATTTTGCAACTTTCTAAATATTGTTTCGCTTTGTTGCGATGGCAGTGACCAAACACTCATCACAACCATTGTCTTCCCCTTTTTGGTGTCTGTGTTGTTTAGTCAGAGGGGTCATTCATGGATGATTAGCAAAACGGTCATTGTCGGGCGTCCCCAAAAACACCGGGAATTAGATAACCCAAAGAGCCACTGCCATTTGGCACGCAACAGAGAGAAAAGAGGAAGTATAAAGAGGAAGTGTAGCAGAAGAGAGAGGGAGCGATGAAACAGGAGGAACCAGGGATGCACAAGAGCAGAAGAAAGAAAGGAACCGAAAGTTACAGCAAAGGGAGGGGGGGAATGATGTCCGGCGTCTGGGTTGATGACCAAAACCGCTGGTCTTCATTTAGTTTTGTGAAATGTGTGCGCGCCTCCTGTTTCGCCCTGCGCGAGGTTGTTGCCTCACACTTTGGCAGAAAGGACACAGTTAAATCTCATCCACATGTGTAACATTTATTAAATCTGTCCAATGACGAATGAACTTTAAGAGCCATGTTTCATGTTCAAGTCCCCGTGACAATAAACATCCTGCAGAAGTGTCCTTGAGCAAAACACTGATTAATCTCAGCTGACCCTGACCTCTGATCTCTCCGGGCAGTTAAACAAAAACAAAAAAAAAAGGATTTCCTCTTTCAAAATCAGTATGTATGGACAGAATATCACAACAGTAAGAGTTAAAGAGAAGCAGAAATAATTTCTTCACTCGTTAATGACCTTTGTTCGACAGAGAATGGAGAAGGACGTACACGCCAACGACAGATGTGGTTGACCACTTGGTGTAGTCTTTGTGTTGTGTCGGGCGCTGTTGGCACGCGTGGGCCTTTTTATTGGTGGCTTTTTGTTCAACTGAGCATATTAAATGGTTGATGGGGGCAACTGGCTGTTTGTTCTGCAGAACATTGCTGACTGGCTCAGGCTGCTACAACTTGTCAAGGTTCATTAACACAGTAAACAAGCACTGGATACCACTT
The DNA here is from genome assembly GCF_002814215.2 of Seriola lalandi dorsalis. Lineage (NCBI taxonomy): Eukaryota > Metazoa > Chordata > Actinopteri > Carangiformes > Carangidae > Seriola > Seriola lalandi. The sequence goes on along the minus strand of NW_019524878.1, from coordinate 358,104 downwards.
GCATCTCTTCTTCTCCTTTTATTTTTTATTTTTTTTAATTGACACGAAAGATACAAGTTTTGTACTCGGGTTCCCAAAGCACTGTGCGTGATAATTGCATGTCAGACAACACCATTGTTTTTCAGATATAGTGGAAATGCTAACAGGAATGCACAAAAGGGAATTTTAGTTGTTGATTAAGTTCCTGAGTTTTGCTGTGGCTCCTCAGTTACTCCTGATGCCGGTGAAGCAAAGCCTTACAATGCCAGTTGCAACTGCACATATCCTATTCAAGCCAAAAATCTTGAATAAGCAAAAGCAAAAGCAAAAATTTTATTTTTAGCATGACAAACACAGAACGTGTGATTGAGGCACATTACATTCATTATGTACTCAGCTGGATGCTGCCTGTAGTCCGTAGATGTGTTTATGTGCAACATATAAATGGATGTAACAAAAAGAGCTTGATTCGTCAGTCTTTGCAGGCTCTGAGGTCAGTCTGGCATGTCTGGGCCGTAATGCAGGAGGATATGGGTTATAATTCTGGGAAAAAGGTGGCTGCCTGGAACTAAATTAACAACCAACAAACTGGCAGAGCATCCAGACTACCAGAGGCTAAACAGGAGTCCAGCCTCTGAAATAAAGAAACCAGAGGCAATTCATCTAGACCATGGCAACAGCCCAGTGTAACAGGTGAGGGGAGGTATGCAAATAAAAAAAAAAACAGGCTTAGGTTAAACACATTAAACAGTGGCTGTGTAGCTTAGAGTAAACACAATTAACGACATCAGGACAAGGGCTGGAAATGCGTGTGTGTGGGTGGGTGTATTTGCATGGGCGTGATCACATCTCTGTGTGCACTGATGTCCCAGGTGTGAATGTGTGTGTGTGTGTGTGTGTGTGTGTGTGTGTGTGTGTGTGTGTGTGTGCATCTGGAAGTTAGGGCCTCCAAAGCACATGTTCTCTTCAGACTGAGTGTATTTGCTATGTGGGTGTTTTCAGAGTGAATTACAGCCTCGTCAGGAAAACATGCTCCTGTCACCTCAACCGTACTGTTGTTTAATGGTGTGCTTATTTTGCTCTCTCTCTCTCTCTCGTTGTTTTATTCTCTTCATCCATCTCTCTATCTCTCTGTTGACGATGAGGCTCTAACCAACCTGTAGTGAAGGCACAGCTATTGTCTGAATGACAGATCAAAGTAAAAACTGGCGATGGATGGAGGTAGAGTTTTTTTCTATTTCGTAAGGCCTGGCAAAACCACACCTGACCCACTGCTTTTATCTCGTAATAACCTTGACTCGGTACATTTAATCTTTCCTACAATCAACACCTTGTTTAGTGTAAACTTTCGGTGCCCCTTTCGTTGTCGTCGTCATAATCCAGGTGAGTTTGCTTTGTCCTCTTATCTCGGTGTGAAGAAAGTCGCAACAGGACCTCAGGGGTGTTTGGCGTTAATGATCAACAAGGTGTGTGTCAGGTGATATTCACTTAGGGAGAAGTGCTGTAAGAAAGTATGTCTGACTTTTGCAGAGATACTTCTACATAGTTTTTTTTACCTTTTCGTCTCGTATACTAATATTTTACCGTTAATTGTGAGCAATGCAATCGTGATGTATATAAGTGGTGGTTTAAAACATTCAAAATCTAAACTAATAAAACTGATTTTAAATGCATTGAATTGTATTCTTCTGTTACATATTAGGTCAGACATTTTGATATGGGTTACGCTTCAGTAGCCTCAGTAACAATATTAAAATCTGTCTTTTCTAAACAACATAACTTCCACTTGTCCCACTCGTCTCTCATTTGCCAAGTGCTTTCTCTTTAGTTTAGTGCACTAAAACCCTTAAAATAAGTTAAATTTTTTCCATAAATAGAGAAAGCACAAACCTGGCCCCTGCTCAAAGCTGAACGATGAGATTGTCCCTCCTTAAAAAAAAAAAAAAAAAAATACAGGAAACATGAAGTGTTAAAGCGGAAAATATATAGGGAGCACAGGAGCTGTGGAAAGCCATAATAATCAATTACCCACCATGAGGGAGGACTGGGACACAACCTTCTCAGAGGCAGCCAAATTTAATTTCCTGCCCCTTGTTGGTCTGGTAATGCCATGTTAATAGCTTCCTGCTCTCATGCATTATAGCCACGCTGCCACACACGCTTGTTTATTTCCGCCACAGCCTGCCTGGCTAACCGCACTGTTACACGGACGACCTGTTCTATAACAAAACACACATAGACGCAAACACACCGTTTATATGATTCTGTTGTAATCACTGTCGAGATCGCACTGAAGTCCTCAACTGCTCTTGAAAAGGGGAATGATTTTCAGCACTTTGAGTGAAAGTTGAAAATAAAATTATCAAACAAACTGCATTTTGCAAATCCACTTTGTAGTTTGACCTTTTGTGGTTATTGCAGTCGTGTGGTTGCAAAGATTACAGTCCACATGCAGCTTTTTTTTTTTTTTTTATCTTTGTTGCTATTTCCAAAAAAAGTGGTTCACATATGATTGAACCATGAACTTGTTTGAAGCCTCTCTGAGCGCGTTGTTACTGACCATAAAGCAGCCTGTGTTTGCTTGAGGCCTAAATGTGATGAATGTATTTCCTTTTTTCAAATATATTTTGATCCCTGCATTGTAAAGATTGGAAATCTTCATCTCTGTTTTTTCTTTAAGACTTTGACGTAGACGAAGTAGTTGAAGTTTTGCCAGAAAGGCCCACACTGTCATGTAGCTTTCCTTTCACCATAAACACGGTCAGTCTTTGTTAGGAACATGCATCACGTCTCATCTGACTTGTGTCGTGAGTCTGAGTGTGTTGCTTTGTCCTTGTATCTGTGTGTTTTCCCTTCCATCCCCAACATGACAACACTGGGAATTTTCATGGGAGCTGCAGGAAACTCAACCCTGTGTCCCATCACGATGACTCATCTTTGACATGATGTCATTATATAAGCAGGTGGAGTGTCCTTTTCAAACACGGCACAGGGACACCAGATCACACACTCAGACACTTTTTCACGAAGGCGAGCGAGCTGGACTAATTGCATTTACACCTGGGTGACTGTAACTGTGATCTGATTACAGATTCACTGTGTGGTCTGTCAGCTCTGATCTTATTGCAGTTACTCTCTGTGCTGCAGATGGTTACAATAGTTTTATTAACAGTTGTTAATAAGTTCCTCTTTGGACATTTGCAGCCGTTGTGAAACTCTCAAGCAAAACTTTCCTTTAGATTGCGACTTGAATCAACCTAATAGAGGGTTTGTAGTCTATTCATCATGAACATTAGTCTGTTGTTTTTAAGCCAGACAACTGGTGATAATGAGTGCTTTTCAGCTGGCACTGGTCCAGATCACGACTTGTGCTCCAGTGTGATTCATTCCTCATAGAGAGGAGGGGGATTCATTGAAGGCGTCTTCAGACCAAAAGCTAGATATGAAGAGAGGGTTGGAAGAGCTGTTGCTGTCTCGTGGTCCCAAAACAATCCACTTCATACGGGCCAACAAAGCCTGTTTCCACACCAACGCTGCAAGTACTTTACCATATTTGACAAACACTGGGCAACCTTTTTTTATGCAGGGATGCTTTCATCCAAAGCGCTCTATTGTCATTACCGTATCCATTTTTAGCAAGAGTGGGGACCTGTAACCCTGTCAGAGTAAGTGCTGTGTTCTACCCATTAAGCTACACAGGACTGAAAACACCTACATATCTCACATTAATACATTATTTACAAGTTCTGAAACATTATCTCACATCTTAATTACAACAGTTTTGGTATTTGTGATATTTTTGATTTCATAATAATCATTTGCAACTCCCCGCAGCTCCTTTGGACACCACCTGAAACACTGAACTAGTGACTAGAAATGTGAAGGAATCGTATATAAGCAAAGCCTTTTGTTTCTCACTGGAGTTTCTTATTCACTAGTAAAACTGGGATCGTCTCGTCTTTACAACTATACATTGGTACAGCAGGTTTTTTTCAATGCTTAAAATATTGATTAGTCCTATAGGCTGTTTTCAGGATCTTTAAAGATTGTGATAGATGTTAAAATATATACCGTTTAATCATTTGGCAGGTGACTTCTTGGGGATTTGAAAGCACGGTTTCCTGTAAGCTCATTAGGAACCCAATTAACAAATGAAAAGTGGATGTGTTGGCAAAGAGCAGCGTATTTACAGAGAAATGTTAGCGTTCATTTGGAGTCATGTTTGTGGCCACCTTACCAATGAATAAATGAATGAATGAATGAATGAATGTCAGTCCAGTATTCACGGCTCTGTTTTGGTCTCCAGCAGCTCCTGAGGGAGACGTGGCTCTGGATCTGGTCCAGGCACTTTTGGTTCACACTGGTAGGCGTTTAGTTAATGATTGAGATTGTGGTGTTGTAGAGATAGAGGCGCAGTCTCAGTTACAATGCATTTCTTACTCATTATTAGGAGCATTCTTGGCTTATTTGTGTTTCCTGATTATTCTTAGGTTCCCACCGCTCCGCACATTCATCATTTCCTCTAATAAAATTATGAATATCTCGCTCTTGGGTACGAGCGATAAGATTGATTGGAAGGGTGATGGTGCAACACTCCCTGTCTCTTTATTGCCTCCTTCTCTCTGAGAGCTAAGCGGTGCCGGCCTATGAGTCATCTTCATTCTTGGTGGGATTCGGCGACAGACGCTCACTCATTCATCCCTCAGAAGTGGGTCAGAGTGCCGAGTTCATCTTCACACTAATATACAGCGTTCCTCCTCTTTCTCTTTGACTTGCTTTATTCCTCCATCCTCTCAGACTTTCTCCCTCAGATCATTTCTGTTTCTGTCTCTGTCTGCATCTCTCACTTCATGGGCCCAGTATCTTATATCCAGATAGACCACCAATAGAAAAAAGTGGAGAGCGATTACACTTCAATCCTGCAATCTCCAACACTTATTGATCATCAGCACATATTAACCCCAGCTAATACAATATATGTGTTTGTGACAACACACCCTGAAGAAGTCGAGTGTATTTTTCTTTGAGTGCAGTAGGCCATGTTTATATATCATTAATCATTCACTTGAGTGCTTGGAATTAAAATTTTAGCCATGTGACTGTAGCGCTGTGGCTCTAAGGATGGCAGCGTTGGTCCACCTTTAACATTTTCATCCAGTGCCATTATCAGGTTACAGTTCATATCTGTCCAGAAATGTTGGTTTATGATCAGATACCCACAAAAAGTAATGACATTCCCATCAGCCTCAGCTGTACTTCCTATTTAGTCCTAATTAACAAACATAGCATGCTAGCACAGTAGTCAACGTGGTAATCATTATATCTGCTAAACATTGGCATTGGGAGCATATTAGCACACAGACATTAGCATTGCATCAAACAAACATAGGGCCTCACAGAGTTGCCAGTGGGGCTGTGGACTCTTTGTCAACATTCCCATGGATTAAAATATCACCCATTGCACTTTTAATGGTATTCACTGCAGAAGTGTTCTAGTGTTTATATAGACCATTGACTTGACCAAAATATGATAGGATATGGGCGCTGCCATCTTGCACTGGTGGCGTAATTTGGAGCCTGAGCAGTAGTGAGGGTCAAGAAGTGGAGCCACGGTATCAAGGTCCCGCCCATACATCCACCAGACCCGATCGGGAATCAATCAGAGATTTCAATCATGATGTTACAATTGCGATTTTTAGAGCGTCAAATAACTGATTAAAAACCGAACTCATCAGAAAAACAATCACTTCATAAAAACCACCTAAAACATTGATGGATTTATGACCTATACTGCAGCCAGCCACCAGGGGGTGATTGAGATGTTTTGGCTTCACTATTTAGGAGCTGCGATTTCGTCCATCTTTATATACAGTAGTTACATCGATATAGACAGACTGATTGCCGTGGCGTTGTGCAGGGCGTGCATTTTTAAAACCAAATGTCAACATAATTAATTTAATCTTAATTGAAAATATAGATACACATGTTTTGAAATACAAGTTATACATAATTCTCCATCCTTTATAACACAAAGCTCTGTCTTCCTTTCTCAGTCTCACTTCATCTGTGATCCAATCAATCTTATCCGTCTCCATCTGCCTATATTCACACATTTTCAGGAATACGTCTTGTCTGCCATCGGGACTGAATCCACACCTTCCATCCAGTGGCATTTATGCATAAATGATCTAATAAATGCTGACACTCTGGTGCAATAGCGGGAGCCAACGGGCACCCTTGTTACGTAAAAGCCTCAGAGTGAGAAGTACTTGTTGTGAATAGATGGCTGCGGCACATTCTGCATTCATTCAATAGAGATTTGTGTTTATGAAGGACTTATTGTGTTTGCATTGGCTTGTACATGGAATGTCTTTCATGATATGTAGAATGTGTGCACACAGTACTCATGGTTTGATCTGTCTGTCTGTCTGTGTGCATGTGTGTGTATGTGTGTGTGTGTGTGTGTGTTTGTTTTTTGCAGTTGCGTGCTTGTGTACTTATTAATGTATCGCTATGTGCATGTTTGCATGCTACAGTGAGTGCAACAGTTTTATCCTAGGAGAGAAAATGCACTATGTGTGTGGTTGCAAGTTCCAGCTTGTGCAATAATGTGTATTTTTGTGTGTATTTTTTTTTTCTTTTTTAAGGTTATCCATTGTGCACATTTTAATGTTTGTTCGTATTGTTTAGAATTGCTTGTGTGTGTGTGTGTGTGTGTGTGTGTGTGTGTGTACACCAAAACCAGAGATATCCGGCTCAGCTGCCATCGAACCAAGGCAGGACGGCGCTGTTTTTGTTTTTTTTTTTATTGGCCACGGTCGAGGTGTTTACTGTCCCCATTCATGTGTGTGTGATGCGGTCAGAAAACACACTGTATTTAATGGCAATCCGCCGCCGAGGAGGATATTTTCGTCTGAGTGTGTGGGTGGCTGCTGTGTGGATGTCAGAGAGAGAGAGACAGATAGAGTGGAGAGAAGAAGGAAGGGTAAGAAATAAAGAGGATGTATCCACTTCCTCAAAGCCATATGAACCCCCCACCCACCCACC
>NW_019524878.1:337731-351058 GCF_002814215.2 Seriola lalandi dorsalis | reverse complement strand
CCAGCTTTTTAAAAAACATTAACATTGCTGCACGTCTGACAAAGATCCTGTTAGATCACATCAGTGGTTCCAGCTAAATTATAGCTACATGTATCTGTGTGTGTGTGTGTGTGTGTGTGTGTGTGTGTGTGTGTGTGTGTGTGTGTGTGTGTTCCCGTGCTTTGTGTGCTCGCCTGTTTTCCCAGTGTGCATATGTTTTGGCGTGTCAGCTTGCAGTGTGTTCATGTGTGGGTGTGAACATCCTTAACTGTGTGTGTGTGTGTGTGTGTGTGTGTGTGTGTGTTTTGTTTGAAGAGACACAATGCCACGGTGCGGGTGTGGAGACTGCACCTGGGTACATGACATTAGGTGTGACAGAGATGAATGGAAAATGAATCCTGTGATGTGGTGTCTTGGCAATGCCGACAGAAAACAGAGGCTTCAGATCGGTTGCCAGTTCTAGCCGCCACCTGACTTCCTGTTAAAGGTTAAAGGTCAGGGCTGGAGGGGAATAAGGTATTGTGTGTGTTTCTGCTCATTACCGCACAGGAAGGAGGTTACTTTTTGTAGACTGTTGAATTTGATTTGACATAGGATACTAATCCTACCGCTGCTACTATCACCATTACAACAAATACTGGTCAGATATTTTACACAATAGGACAGACATGCAGTAAAAGAGAGATATCTAGAAAAAACAAATATTCCTTTAGTAACACGTCCCACAAACCTGCAAAAGGAACAATTATACCTGTTTTGGATTTTGAGAATTACAGCTCTTAAACAAATAACAAAAGGCTGGAAAAACCTGGAACTTTCCAAGGTGAACAAGTGGCTGGAAAAGGTAGACGATATATACAATATGGGAAAGGTAGTTGGTGGAAAAAAGATGGGCTCCCTTTTAATTTAAGCAAATGTAACTGACTAATTATACTTTATACAAAATAATGTTAATGAAACATCAGTTGTCATGTTTTGAGCAGGTCTACTTCTACAATGACGTATCAAAGTCTTTATTATGAATGGAGATACACACCGTGATCAGTGATAACTCTACTGTTACTCACTCTATTGCGTTATGTACGCACTGTGTTCTGGGTTGGGGTGAGGGTTAAAGAAAAGAAGTTACAAGGTCAAGAAGTTTGTGTCAAGATGTTTAAATAACAGCAAATATATAATGGTTCAGTGACATTAACTGACACTGGTGTGAAATTTTGTCTTAATTGCTGCGAGAAGTCTTGAGTAATGGCTAATAAGTGTATTCTGAGGTCACTGTGACCTTGACCTTTGACCTTTGACCATCTGAAAAATCTAATCAGTCCAAAGTCCAAGTTCCCGCAAGGTGTTACTGAGATATCGTGTCCACGAGAATGGGACTGACAACCTAAAACAGTCCGCCTCCGTAAGAGTGTGTTATCTCACACACAGAGCAGAAATCTGATTTTAGCCACTTAGAGGCAAAAAAACAAAAGAAGAAAAAAAAATCTCATTTGGGTCACTTCAGCATGCAACACAAACTTCGCCTTTAGAGGTTCAGCGAGTTCAAGAGGGTCGCCTCTGTGTGACTGGGTGCTGAGGAGGGTGGGGCTTTGACTGCTGTTAATAATCAGGGGAAGAATTCTGGAGAGTGACTCCAGCTGTGTGTGTTTGTGGTGGTAGTTGTTGAGTGGATAATTGTTTGTGTGTGTGTGTGTGTGTGTGTGTGTGTGTGTGTGTGTGTGTGTGTGTGTGTGTGTGTGTGTGTGTGTGTGTCCTTCTGTTGGTACAGATTACAGTCACTAGTACCGTGTGTGTACATGCTGCGTGACATGCATGTGTGTGTGTCAGTGTCCAGAGGGCAACCATTTGCTTGCGTGTGCAAGTGTGTGTCGGTCTACAGAAATAGGAAAGTGAAACCGGGGCGGAGGGTCAGGGCTAATGCCTGCTTTGATTTTTAACAAGGATTTCCTCCCTCCATGGAGCCCGCTTTATTAATGGCATTACATGGCATCCTGTGACCAGCAAACGCTCCCCTCCCATCACAGGACCAATTTCAGTACCACACCAACCGTCTAATCCAGGAAAGGAGTGGAACGCTGACGTGAAAGGTGAACACTAGAGGCATTGTTTAAAATCATTTCTTTTTTTTCTTTAATGAAATTTCAAAATGAATCACATCCATCATGTCAGAGGTAAATAAGTTGCCAATATCAGATTTTTGATTTAAAAACAGCGCTCACACGCACTCACCAACAAGCTGATTGATAACGCACGTTTCTTCTTTATTATTATTATTTTTGGGCTTTTTTAAAATTCAATTTGCGTTCACTGATCCACTCACACATGCAAGATGATTTTTTTAATTTTCAGCCTCTCACAAGCTCCCAGACAAAAAGCCATGCTGCTGTGTAATCGTGACACGCTGGATAAAAGGCACAGGAGGAAGTAAAGCAGCGGTTTATTTACCACACTCTCAACAGATGGGGCTTGACAGTTGCTAATAGTCCGTTTCCTGTGCGCGCCACAGCGAGCGACAAAGTGAACCACCCGCAGACCCCTTTGATTGGCTGATTGTTTGAGGCACTCACGCCACTCTGCTGAAAATATTATTAATGGGACTGTGTGTGTGTGTGTGTGTGTGTGTGTGTATTTCTGCCTGTGTGAGTTTGTGTAGCACAGATATTCTATAAAGACCAGAATACTGAAATAATATATGATTTTTTCTGAACATATACAGTATCGAAAAGGGAAATTTAAAGCACTTTACCAACCAGTCATGGAATTATTGAAGCCAACCAATGACATGCAGGAAAAGGCCACAGCTCAGACTCGAACCAGCAGTTTGGACTAAGCCGTGGTGCTACACACTTCTACCAGGTGAGCCACTGTTAGTCCTTTAATAAAGACCAATCAAAACACAGATCAGTCCCTGTTGTCCTGATGGCTCAGCCGACCATCGCACTGCTTATACTGGCTCTGTATTTAGGGGTTTATGGTAATGATGTCCAGTTTATATTTGTTATATTATATTTGTCTGTATGCTGCTCAGAACCACTGATGGTTGCATTCTCAGAAAACTTCTTACTAGCCCATGGAGAGTGACTATGCCTTGTCTACATCTAGTATCACTTGACCCTAATCTACACCTTTAATGCCTCATTGCTCGACCTTTATCCTCGTCAAGGTGCTTCCTGTTTTGCGGTTTAGCACGACTGCCCCCCCCCCTCCCCCGAGCGTTTCCTGCCAATGATAATAAAGCAACATCAACAAAACACCTGAAAGTTACTGCGGCGGTAACCATTGTGAAGATTTGGCCCTGATTTTTCATCCTTGAACAGCTCTTGTCGCTTTCATTCGAGTACATTGCACAGTCACGCTCTTGTCTTAAAGCAGCCCTTATAACATTAGTTGCACTGCGGTCAAACATGTAAACACAGCCAGCGCCTGGCGTCATGAGGGCAGGCAGCTCAGTGTGAATGCTAAATCATCACGAGGCTGGCGAGCCCATCTGTGTCCTCTCCGGTGGACAGGACGCTCTGATCAACGTGACGGACCACCTTATGAGTCGCCCTGCTGGGTTACATTTACAATTTAGATTTTAGACTTTCAGTTGGAGTGTCATAAAGTCACTGTGTGTGTGCATTCGCCGCATTTTCTGAAAGGTCTCCAGCTTCATTTCAAAAGTAAAATGTACATCATTCTCATCTTCAAATGACCTCGACATCTGACAGAATGAGTGGGACTTGCTGTGAAGGATCATGCTTAGTAATAAACATCAGGCAGTTTTGGACGAGTATGTGGCTTCAGGTAGAGCAGGGAGCTCGTGAGGGGAGGCGCAACATCAGAGAGGCCTTTCAATTAAGATCAAAAAGCTTTTTTTTTTTTTTTCATGCAAGGGTCACAGCGTCTGAGGTTTCCTGCCAAAAGAGAGAGCGTAACTAATCCTGGTGCTCATGCTAATCATGTTTTTGATCAGACATCTGTGATTTGATTTAGAAATGGAGGGGAGACTATTTTTGATCTTCCCCTCGAGGACGCTTTTGATCGTAAACATCACAGATACTGTTAACATTTTAACATGGGCCGCTCCTCTGATAATAACGTTGCTACGTTAGGTAAATCTTTTCGCAGGTAACATGCTATCAACTGTATTAGCAGTGAATAATGGTCGATTAGTGTCAGCGTCCTCTCTCACTTTACATCTGATTTATCAGCTGCGTTTAAAACAAAGACACAAAACTGCTGCAGAATGTGGAAACGGTTTGTAATATGTGAGTTTTATGAGCTGGACACTGAAAAACACACACAAAAAACATACCCGTTACACTGAATCAAGAATGTCACATTTTTCTTCCTTTTCACGCCAGCAACACTCCCTCTGTGCTGAGCATCTGTGTCCCGCGGAGTACAACGATGCACATCAGTGCTCCGTTCCCCAGTGTCCACGAAGAGACAACGTGGGCATTGTTGCCTCGCTATCATCACTGGGGCCCTGTCACGTCACTCCTACCGGCCTCTTATTATCACAGTGGATGTAGTTTCTGCTCCGCTCCGCTCTGCCACCCCGGCCCAACCACCCACTCATCTCCCATCGGACAGAAAAACCCCGGCTGGCAGAGAGCCATCGCCGCATTCCTGCCACTGACTGACGGAGGTTACACAGCGAGCCGTGACCCCTGACATACCGCAGAGCTTAGCCAAGATGATTTTATCTCAGAAATGACCCTCGGTAGTTGTGAGGTTCTTGTCGTAGATGTTATGCTTTAACTTTGGAAGTGTAATAATTAATCTATTACACTTATTTTTGCATTACTGGCAAGTAAGTAAGTAGTAGTGCTGTATACACCTGATCGTCTCAATAGTTACCAGCTTGTTTTTATATATTTGTTGCATGATTCCCAATATTTACCTCTTTAATTGCCGAGTTCTCTGTTCTGTTCTCGAGTTTTAGTGTGTTTGTGTGTGTGTGTGTGTGTGTGTGTGTGTGTGTGTGTGTGTGTGTGTGTGATTGATTGACACTCAGGCCAGCGGGGGTATCCAGCCTGTTAAATGTTAGATTGTACCCAAACCTCCTGGCCGAGAGGTGGGGGATGGGTTAGTGTAGGGGGACGGAGGTCTGGATCTGCTGAGTGTAAATGAGCTGAGCAGATGTTGGCCAGATGTGGCCATGGAGGAGTAGGAAGGGGGGGGGTAAGGATAAAGAGAGAGGGGAACAGCATAGATATCGAGAGACTCACCATCCACACACTGACAGCTTTGTTCACCTCCACTCAGGAGTTAAGAGTAACCATCCCTCCCTCCTCTCCCCGACACTCCTCCCTACATCCCTCCTTCCTCTCCTGCCTCCCTCCATCCTCCCTTTGAAGTGAGGACAGTGCTCAGGAAGCGAGCTGGAATCGATTGCTCCATGCATTAGGCCAGGAATGTGTGACACCCTCCTCCTCCTCTTCACCCTCCTCTTCCTTCCTCCTCCATCCTCCTGACAAATCCCTCATTTATTTTCCCCCTTCTGTTCCTCTTCACGCACTTCCACCTTTCACACAAGACACTGCTGTTATTTTGGCCCAAAGCCCGACTTTGCTTCACTTGCTGCGGATTATTAGCAGGAGTCTAGACGCCGATCTGAGAACAGTTGTTCAAAGCGCCGTCGTTTGCTGTGTTTTTCCAGAGACTGTATGAGTGTATAGGAAGGAAGGCCGCTTGAGCTTGTGCTGAAATCATTCAATCATTCTACATAAAAATTAATGCTGAACATTCACCAGCCCCAGCTTCTCCAATGTCAAGATTTGTTGCTTTTCATTTTAAATGGACTTATTATTATTTTTGGTTTTTGGACTGTTGGTTGGCAAATCAAGCAATCTGAAGGCAACACTGCAGTCAAAGACACGTTGGACTGTGTTCCTGTATTCATGGTGAAAGGACAAAAAGTGTCTGGGAGTCAGCTGAAGACCTTAGATGGAAACATATAATCCTTCTATAGCTGACTTTTATCTGACAGTCACTTCATCAATATACTTTAATTCAGTTTATGAATAGATTAGTTTCTTTTGACGTGACTTTCTGGTCATATGAGTTTCAAATTCTCATTGAAGTCAAAGTCAAAGGGGAAGCCATGTGACTAAAAAGTTGGTAGTCTGAATACCGAAGCCCCAGAGCTGTCCTTGAGAAAAGCACTTCAACACTTTAAAAGAGCTTCTCAGCAGCCACTGCTAGCAGACTTTGCCTATGCTGTAAAGCAACTGTTGTGCATGTGTGAAACTCTTTAGATGTGAAGTCATGCTGTCGACTCTGCCTGGATAAATGATGAACGAGGGAAATGTGTCCCTGGTGAAAGTGAACATAATGTTCTCTCTGTTTTTTCTTTCTTTTTTCAGTCTCCTTTTCCACCTGTTTTTCTTTTACTCATGAAAAGGAGCATCGTTTTGTGTCAATAAACGAAAAAACGAAGTCTTCTCTGTTTTACTCTTTGGCTGTTGCTTCCCCTGCCTTTGCTTTGCACATGACCTTGTGAACTTGTCTTTAGCCAACAAGTTAGTTAGTCAGTCAGTCAGTCAGTCAGTCAGTCAGTCAGTCAGTCAGTCAGTCAGTCACAGAGTCTGTCGCTCAGTCAGTCATCCAGCAGTGTGAGTCATCCTCCTCCTTCAGTCTGCCAAGTTACAACAGATTCAAGGCCTGCTCTGACAGAACAATGAGACAGGGAGGATGTTGGCTGACCCGGCCTAGCTTTATGTATCAGTGCTGCAGGTTTGTCAGTCTAATTAATACTCCTGCATCTTCCGCTCTCATTTCAAAATGATGAAAAAATGGCGATGAAGCCGACTACGTTTAGGGCTTGTTTATTATATGGTGTGTTGTTAGTGTTGTTATTCCCATTGGAAACACTGATGTTGCCTCCAACATCAGCACCGAAAGCACCAGAGAATCAACTTTTTAAAGGTCCCATATTATATAGAGGTAGATTTCAATTTCTTCTTTGATTATAGATCAGGTCTAGGTTTTATATTAATACTGTGAAAGTATCAGAACAATCAGTCCACAGAGAAATGCACACAGCCTGTATTCAGAAACTGAGCCTTAAAACCAGCCATCAGGACTTCTGTAACTTTGTGATGTCACAACAAAGCAGTCAGCGCCCCGCCCACCTGAACCCACCATCCAAACCTTGCAGGATTTGGTTTCTCTGAGTGTTTTTAACTGAAATTTTCTATATTTTTATTAGATCACTCAGAAAAGAGTCAGCCAATCAGAGGAGAGTCTCTGGGCCTCTCTTTTGATTGGCTCACTGACCCGTTGTTAACCACAAATATATCTTCTAATGGATCAACACTTCAAATAAAACACAGGAAAAGTGTAAAATATGGGACCTTTAAGACATTTAAAGGCTGCTTCAGATGTTTCAACTGCAGGAAGTGAGCACACTTAATATTTCTAGTCCCCTCTTCCTGTACATTTCCATTTCCTGTCGTTCCCAGCAGGTTGTTGAAGCAGGCCAGACACTTAAAGGCGCCTTTAATGGTGCTCCTGAACGTCATCATTAAAGGAGAACTTTTTGAGAGCCCATTGTCTTCGGTGGCATGTCCTCAATTAACTGTCGGGGTTATCACCAGGCTGATTTGATTTAATGTGGGTTTCACTTTGGATACAATGCAATTGACGAGGTGGACCTGAGCCCAGCACTTATGTTGAAGAAAACACCGGCACAAATAATAAATCAGCTAAAAGCCAATCTTGCTTTCTCGCTTTCATCTCCAGCTCTTAAACGGTCGGATGCACTTGACGCCCACGCGGTCCGCCGCCAACAGTCACCACTCCAACGGCTTGCCGGCGCGCCATGCCGCCAGTTCAAGAGTGGAAGGACTGAAGGTGGGAAAAAGCGGCGGGAGGGCGGGTTCGACTGCTGGGAGCCAGACGGAGGCTGGCGGGGGAGGAAGAGGAAGGAGAGAGGAAGAAGAAGAGGAGAGAGGGGAGACGCACCCACTGGAAGTTCTCTCCGGTCATCCATCGTGTCTGGACTCTACGCTGGGACACATTGTTCAACAGCTGGATATTCTCACGCAGGTCAGTTATTAGCAAAGCTCCAAACTCCCGATACTGGCAGGTTGTGAAATCCCCAAAGTGCAAGTGTAAAAATTGGGAAACTGATATGAAAGTGTGGGAAGCAGGACAACAGCTTAGATGGATCTCTCTTTACAACACTAGATAGGAATCTGATACATTTTTCTGAATGAGACACACAGTGGAAGCAGGTTAGTAATCCCCTCTATTGAACATGCAGCGCTTTTCAAGGTCAAGTCAAACAAAGATAATAAAAAAAAGAAAAAACAAACAAGCACAGAAGCCACTAGAAGTAGATTATACGGTTTACCTGTTCCCTTCCGCACCTGTTTAAACAGCTGTCACCAGCAGCTGAGCAGAGACACATTAGGCTAATGATTTACACATGCAACTGGATTAGTTCTGCATTTAATTTAATTTGAATAGATTCATGATTTATTCGTCTTATTCATTCAACAGCTATTTTTTTGATGAAAATCAAACCCGACCAACCGCACACTGACATGGCTTCACTGTGTTTGTTATTGAGAGAGAACAACGCAAATTATTTCTTTATAGAGCCAGCATTTTGTCTACACACAGTATTTTTTCAACAACGCAGTGAAACGTAAAAACATTATGTAGCATAAAATGGATGCACGGAAATGAAAAAGTCAGAAAAACGATGCAGGTCCAAGCAGCTCCAGGAAACTGATTTTTGCTGTGTGTGTGTTATATTTGGGAGAAAGTGGCCATGCTGCGCTTCTCTCTGCATCAAGGCCAAAGTGCTGCCGTCCTAACAAAACAACGAGACGTGACACAAGAGCTAAAAGGCCTCTTTTGTCTCTCTTTAGCTCTTATGTTATTGCCTGTGTAATTAATCTATGACAGCTTTATAATTATTATACCCTCCCGCCCCGTGTCCTCACTCCGCACACAGACTGTTTCAGTGTTGGAGGAGCGTCTCACCCTGACTGAGGACAAGCTGAAGGAGTGTCTTCTCCACCAGTCCAAGATTCTCAAGGACATGCGAGCATCCAGAGGGAGGCGGAGGACGGAGAGCGAGGGGACGGATGGATCACCTGTCCGTTTCACTTGAGGACGACCCCCCCCCCCCCCCCCCCCCCTGTGAGACTGCAGCACAAACACAGACTGAAAAGTACTGCTTCACCGAGACTGCTGGACATGTGTGTATGATACTGAATGTCCACCATGGTGGTCTTTCTCAGGGGTCAGTGGGTTAATCAGGATTTGGCTGGGGGCTGATGTAACTTTCTGTGTGTGTGTGTGTGTGTGTGTGTGTGTGTGTGTGTGTGTGTGTGTGTGTGTGTGTAATAGCAACATATTTTCTTTATCTTTCTTCACCTCTTAGGAATATCCAGCTGTACAGCCAAGCTCTCATTCCATTTCTCTGTGTGTGTGTGTGTGTGTGTGTGTGTGTGTGTGTGTGTGTGTGTGTGTTGATATGGATGTTACATCCAATCCGGACAGCTGCAGCTATGGAAACAGACGGTGCTTGTCTGCTGTATGACCTCTGTGTGTGTGTGTGTGTGTGTGTGTGTGTGTGTGTGTGTGTGTTTACACGTGTGTATTAGCACGTAATTTAGGAGTTGGTTGCTTCTGCTGCATCACTTTTTCGTTGTACTGTTTGCATCTCTGCATAATGCCATGTGTTTTTAAAACCAGGTTGTGTGTTAAGTATTGCCTCAATTACACCTCCTCATATAGATATAATTTATATGAATAAAAAATATTATATTGCTCTAATGTTATTTGTATTGTCTGTATCCCTATCAGACAACTGCTTTTATTTTGATAGGAATGTTAATGTTAACAGAGTGTCTGCAAAGACTAAAACATCTCCAATCTGAACCTGGACTCTTAAAAGTTTTGACTGCCGTGAAATTGCAAACATTTCATTTTCATCGGCCTTAGAAAATTGTTTTTGTTTTCTGAATTTCATTGAATGGCTGATACAGACCTTTATTCCATATTCTTTATGCTTATTTAGAAAAATTAATTTGGACTGGTCACACTGGTGACATCTTTACATCATTTCGATTCACCCCTGAGTATTTTAATTTCTATCATCCCCAACTTCTCATCTGTCACTTTTTTTTATTTTCCTGGCGGTCGCTGGCCTCCATGCGGCCATGACACTCTCACTTGTTGTTGTCTGGTGACGCCTGTTCATTTGATACGTGTCACAGTGCCTCTTGTCTCCACCAGTGACTGTTTTGGCTCTCTCTCTCTCTCTCTCTCTCTCTCTCTCTCTCTCTCTCTCTCCCCCCCCCCCCCCCCCAGCGTGGAGACTTTAGCTGTTTATGTTTTTCCAGTGGTGGAGATGTGGTGAGCGATGCGGCCAGGTCGGGAGGAAGCAGTAAAAAAGAAGAAAAAAAGCCACACAAAGAGGGGAGCTCTCTCCGCTGGCTGCTGTTTGCTCTCCCCACCACATCCTTCACCCCCACATGGTTTTACTGGTTTTCCTCCTCCTGCATCTTCTCTTCTCTTCCAGTTAAAGTGATGCGGCCTGCTGAGAGAGGGAGAGAAAACTGTTGGACTGGTGGAAACTTCATGTAACATTAGAATTTTAAAAGAAAAAAACAAACAGTAATTTTAGACCAACATCAACTTGTTTCTCTAATCACTACTTTCTGCAAGGTTCCTGTTTTACATTGCGTGATTACATTTTATTTCCTATACTTGTGACATCCTCACTCTGAACTGGTCTTTACTTTATCTTGACTTATGAGTGTAAATCTAGTCCTGATTTATATGATTTAAAAGTTATGGATTGGGGCCGTTTTGGGGGCCTTTTTTATGCCTTTATAACAGACGGTGCAGAGACGACAGGAAATGATGGTTGGTGCTTTAACCCCCAAGCTACCCGACCACCCAGATTGGACTTTTATCGCCAGTAAAAAAGGGAGTTATTGGTGATTTATTTTACATTTCTGGGTCACTTTTTGGTTTTGTGTAAATTTTCAGTCACAATTACCTCAGAATCACTAATTTGGATAACATAGATTTTGTTTCCCCACTAATGCTTTCTAGGAAATAACCATATGAAAACAAAAATGTCAGTCACCGATAAAGTGAAATGTCTTGGAACTGACTCAAGGTCCACTTACTGCGATTGTTTTGGCAGCTGCTGTTTCCAGGGTCAAGAATGAATTGTGAAGCTCAACCTTTGAGCCAACGCGGTCGAGAAGATCTTAAAGTGCTGACAGGAATGACAAGTTTGACGATCTACAGTTCCAAACTTTCAACTGCTGATGAAGACGGCGCGATAATGATCAAGAGCTGCCGAGCAAGGAAGTAAGTGGATCTTTGAGCGGAGATTGAAGTGCGTTGAAGCGTAAAGATTGTATTCGGTTTCATCTCAATCTCAAAAAAAATCTCAAGATTTGGTCTCAACTCTTGTCACTGTTTCCCTGTTTGTGGAAACACAGACTCGCACAAACAAACCCAGTTGCAAAACCTCGAGTGAACAAGAGCGGGAGAGAAGGAGTCGGATGCAAACAGTTAACGACCAATTTCCACCTTCGCTTCCAATTCGATCTCATTAAGTGCACACAGGGCTGGTTTTACAGCACAAGCATGGTGTAAACCCTCGAGTGTGTGTGTGTGTGTGTGTCTCTTTAGTGCATTGTGAACATGATCCCATAACCTGTTAATAGCTTCCTGGAGGAGGGGTTTCCTGTTGATATTGAGGAAGGAGCTCTGTTGATTTGCCACCGGGCAAACGCATGGTTGCAGTTTACTGCTGAAGTGTGTATATGTGTGTGTGTGTGTGTGTGTGTGTGTGTTTGTATTTATGTGTTTGTCCTCCAGTTGATTGGTTATGGACGTATTTGTGGAAATCTCGGTTAGCGTTATATTGATTTTTTTTAAGCTGATATTGACCTTCTATCAGATATCAGTTAACTGTCTTTGCTGCTGATGTTTGTTCCTGAAAGAAGTAAAATGTAAAATGTCACAACCCCTGTGCGTATATGCATCTTAAGTTATCAGAGAAGCAATCCATGGAGTTGTTTGTGGTGTTCACAGGAATGAAAAATGACATTTTAAAGAATTTAATTACACAGTATTACACAATATTTCTCTCTGCTTTCAGAAGCTAAAAATAATAGGCCACAACGTTTCTATATATACAAACATTTGACCCCACATAATGAAATCGCAGGCAGAAGTTTAAACGTTATCTTTAGACAGACCTCTTCTCCTCCTCCTCTTCCTCCTCTTCTCTTTTTCTGCCGCTTCTCGTCTATCTCTGAAAAACAGGAGGATTATCTTTTTTTGGGGGGAAATCCCCCCCATTAACCCCCTCCAGGGGCTGAGGTGATAGACGGAGAGCAGGGACAAAGGAGGAGAGAGTGTAGAAGAGAAAGAAGAGGGGAAGGAGGACAGGCAGGAGGAGAGGAGGACTGTGCACCCACGCCTATTGAGTTACAGTGAGTCTCTAACAGGGCTGAACAATAATTGATTGTAGTTTATCTAATGTGCACACCTATTCACACACACACACACACACACACAGTGACGCCTGTTCAAATAGGTGCAGAAGGGGACGGGCAAACAGTGAAACCTGCACACTGTTCAACTGTTTGTTTTTTATGTCTCTGTTTGACTTTTCCTCAGCCGGAAAAATTGCCGCCTGTTTGCCAGAGGGGGTTTAACAACCTGCTTCCGTTCCCTCGCTCATAAAAAAACAAAAAAACAAACACACACACAAAAAGAAAAAGTTTTTAATTTTTACATGATTGGCAGTTAAAGTTCTCTCTGCTGATCTACCTGTTTTTTCCACCAGGAGAATATAATGCACAGGCCGCGTCGTTGCAGTGCAACTTGTAACGGTTAAAACAGTATTTTATGACCTGCGCGAAGGGAAACAGTGTATAAACGTGTGACTGACGTTTTCCCTCTTTGAACCTGCGTTGCAGCATCCAACCACTTAACCACAAATCAATTAAATTCTGCCTTCACATTTACTGGTAAAATGCACCCTAGAAAATAAATAAACATGCATCTTAAGGCCCAGTTTCACTGACTATAGCTCCATTCAAGAGCTCCAAGACCTGAGGAATAACATTCTGGGAAAGCGAGAAATGATGCGCGACAGTTTTTGGGAAAGATTTCACCTAATGGGGAAATTACAGCGACAAAATAGTTCCTGCAACAGTAAGACATTTTGCAGAATTTAAAATACCAAACTCACTATTAACAGAAACTGTTAAATAATCTCAAGCAATCACAGCCACTTGTGATCTTCTGGACTTGCAAGAATCGTGTCGAGCTCTTCATCAGTCAACTTTTTACACTTCACCCCCCCCCC
>NW_019524878.1:328940-337711 GCF_002814215.2 Seriola lalandi dorsalis | reverse complement strand
ACCCACCCACAACCCCCCTTCCACCTCCACCTCTGTAACTGCTGCAACAACAAAGCCCAGTGAGGACCAGCGGAGGACACGCAGTCCTGAGCAGCAGTACTCTGATGCAGCATAGCATGCTGGGACATCTTTGCAGACTGGTCTCAGCTTAACCACTCGTGGCCTGTTTTTACAGGGCTTAGCGTGTTGAAAGCTTATCTCCGGTGGAAAGGGGGGAGCAGTGGATGAAAAAAAAAAAAAAGTGAGGGGAAAGAAAGAGCGAGCACAGGAAAAAAAAGCTGACTTCCGCACAGGGGAAGGTTCAAAGGGACCTCCGCTCCTGCGTGATCTGTTTGTTGTCATTTGATCCCCGAGTTGATTTTTCTATCGCTCTCGCTCACTCTTTCGGCCTTCCTGTTCCTCTCTTTCACTCGCAGGAAACAGAGGGATGCATGTACACAAGGCCTCTGACAACAGGTTCACCCTTTTCCCCTTCCTTTGTGGTGCCAATAAAATGTTATTTGTTTCTCCTCAGACTTCCTGTATCCTGGACACACAGTGTGCTGGACCCTAAATAGTCTCACGTCCACGACATACAGTATAACCAGCTAATGTTCGTGAACCATCTTAAAGTCTAATAATCCACAAAAGGGCGACAGTGGAGAGTTTCGCTCATTTCCCAGGAAAAAGGAATTAACTGTGTTAAGCAGTCGGCGTCTTTTCCTACTTTTTCCTTCTTGCATACTTTTGGTTAAAGATATTTACATAACATGTCCCCTGACCATGACATGTTTTCTGTGTGTTCTTTTTGCTGCCCCGTCAGCAAACAGTTTGCACTTGCTTTGCATCAGCCAAAGAAGAGAAGAAGAAGCAGTGAGTTAGTGTTTTTGCAGGTCTAAAGAGACACAGTGTGAATGTCTTGGCTGCATTTGGTTGAAAATGGCCGTTGTTTGACACAAGATGTGTCACAAAAAAAACTTTCACTTTCAGAATTAGCCTGGATTAAACTGAGGTGTCTGTAAATCTGCACATGTCAGTGCTGACTAAAATTGGTGGAATTAGAACGTGAAAGTGCATCTGGACACTTTATTTACAGCCCAAAACATAATGATGTTTGAAGCTTTGACACTGTACCAGTGGAAAAAGGCCAAAACTTGCCTCAAATTGATCACTGTTACAGACATTAACAAAGCTGCGGAGAGCATAAGGGTGAGTGATTAAACAATTTGAGCTTCAAGACTCCAGACTTTTAAAAAACCGACTGGAGATATGATTTACTTGAGACTTGAGTCCCTAATGACTTGGTTTGACTCGATACCAGAAAGAAAAAACATTAAATTCTCAAGTTTTGACCTGCAGAATACCGCAATAATAAAAAATAATAATAAATCAGAGCCTGTTGGGACTTGAACAGCTGCACTCTGTGAATATTCATTAGGTATATGCATTCAAAGACTTGGTCTTAGTAACATAAAAGACAGTATTAACACATCTTTGGAAGGAAAATGCTCCAGTGTCGAGTAACGTTAGTGATCAGCAGTCAGAGATTGAAACGCAGGTCGACTTGGATTTTGACTCGTCTCACCATTTGTTTTGACTTCTTCCCAAAAAACTAAAACAAAACTAAAAAAAACCCACAAATCTCTCCAACTGCCTTCCCATAAAAGCCGCCGGGCTTCCGACATGGCTCAGTTTTCACTTGTTTTATCTGGTTCCTTTTTCTCTGGAATAAGGAACAAAAACGTGGGAACAGCCTGTCTCCGTTCCTCAGATAAGGAAGAGGTGGACTTCCTGGCATCCTGGCGCGTTATTGGTCCGGGGCCATGTGGGTCGAAGGTCACTCTAGTGGATCACACATCCTTCCTGCCGGGCTGACCGCAACCTGTTTGGTGAGTGGGACTCCTGCTCGTGGCCTCCAGTGTGAGCCAGAAGACAGAGGATTGTCAAGGGCCCAATCCATGTTTTTAACATTTTTACCAGAATATTCCTGTTCATAATTTAAAAACATTCAATTAAATATGAAAAATGTTACTTCAATAAAATCCCAGTTTTCTTGGAGGAAGCCTCTAGTGGCCGTTAGAGCAACTGCAGCTCGAGCAACTTTGGATAAACTCAAAACGTCAACCTGCTGCCCTAAAAACTGTGTGTTTCTGTGTGTGTGTGTGTGTGTGTGTTAAAGATGAAAAATGTTACTTCAATAAAATCCCAGTTTTCTTGGAGGAAGCCTCTAGTGGCCGTTAGAGCAACTGCAGCTCGAGCAACTTTGGATAAACTCAAAACGTCAACCTGCTGCCCTAAAAACTGTGTGTTTCTGTGTGTTTCTGTGTGTGTGTGTGTGTGTGTGTGCGTGTGCGTGTGCGTGTGTGTGTGTGCGTGTGTGTGTGTGTGTTAGCCCCAGTGGATTCTGAGGAACACAGATTTCCATGGAAGTGCCATCTGGGTTGTGGGTGGCAGCTCTGACTGGCATATCCTATTTACTCTTCACACAGACACACACAAACACACAAACACACACAAACACACACACTGCTGCTTTATATCCTAAATCCTTCACTTTACTGATTATCCACTTTGTTAGGAACAGTGTCCTTCAGTTTAGAGTCTGTCGAACTCATTATTATTTTTACTTTAATATCCTGCTTACTGGACTCGTGTAGACTGAGTCAGTTGAAACTGATCCATTCATTTGCTTCATTAACAGCTTTGCCAGTACTGCAGATATAGTGCGTCAAACTCTGATGTAAAACTAGAAGCATAAGAGTATTTACTCTTTTTTTTTTTTTTTCCATAAATGGAAACTTTGTCCATTTTTAAAGTTGTGTCTCTGTGTTAGTCATTAGGATGGCATGTCTATAATATGAGCCAGTGTTTTCTGTAGCTTACTGTACTTCCACCATGATGTATTCATCTGACGTCAATGGATGGCAGAAGAACTACGTGAAGAATTTGGCTTCTTCATTCTTTCCTTTATCACCACTAATGAAAGTGAATCTGAAAATGCATCTTTTTCCGCTTTGCTTGTTTTTTTCACCCGCATTTATCCAACATTTCTGACCTCTCGTGTTGCCATTGATAATCTCAAACACAGTGCATGCTGGTACATGTAGGCACTGTGCCAATACAGATTTCTGCACAGACCAACATGCCTCCCCTGGCTCGTGATATGATTACTATAACTAGTCTGACCCCTAAAACTGTTTGGTCCAATCTCGTATCTGGGACTCAGCAAACAGAGCTCAGTCCTCAGCTGTGTGATTGACAGACGGCCTGACAGACCCCGAGAGCGTGATACTCTCTCCTCATGTGAGTGACTGTAAGTGTGTCACTTGGATCATCTCCGACCCTCTGTCTCTTCTTTGCTTTCTCCTGTCCCTCCCTCCCTCCCTCCCTCTCTCGCCAGACCTCCATGTGTCTGTTCAGTCATGTGTTTGGCTCCAGACTCGAGGATCGTCTCCTGGTTAATGGTTTTTTCTCTAAGCCTGCTGTCACAGCCATGTCCCTGAGTGGTCCTCCCTCAGAGGTGAGGATGGCAGGAGATCATACACCCCGTCACGGCAGATTAAGTCTTCCTCCACCCTCTTTGGTTTCACCCAGATGATGAGGAATCAGAATTACTATAATCGGTTAGTGAAACACACGTGCAGAAATTAATGGTTGTGTCAGAGTAGGAAAAAATTACCTCACGAGGACTATGAACAAAATAAAAAATAAAATATATATAAGTTAATAAATGATTCATGTTGATGATGCACAACACACATGATGCAAATCATAATTAGAAAAACTGATAAAAAAAAAACCTTCTACAAAATGATTTTCAGTAAAGAAAACAACTTTAATAAGCAGGTAAATCCTTTCATCAGATTAGACCACCTTTTATTTTGAAAATCAAAATAATACGCAAGTGATTTATGACCTTTTATTGTAAATCAGAGGAAGCAAAATCACACCGGAGCACCTAAAGCATAACTCCGTTAGTATATGATTGAGTGAGTGTAAATTTGAGCCCTTTAGATACAAAATAAAAGCTTTTTATAAAACACACTAATGCATATATGATGAATTTTATAGTGCAACAAAAATTAAGTACTGGTTCTTTATTTTTCCCCAACATCGCTCTATATCGGTGCGCTCAACACATCGTCCAGTATCAGTCTGCAGTTAGTGATAATTCTGAATGGATGGTGCAGTTCAGTCTTTCCATTCTAGTACTTTCAGCACCACACTAAGTCCTCTATTCAGCACTGTTGGGCCTCTGGGTCAGCTCCCACAATGCACCTTTGGTGTAGCCCACATCCCCAGTACGTGACGGTAGAGTCTCTTGCCATCAGACTGCCCTGATCCCTCGTCTCTTTCACCCTCTCTTAACCTTCCGTCTTTACCTCCACTGATTGGATTTACGGGATACAACCCCCCCTTCCTCATGAATTTCCCCTAGGGGATAAATAAAGTCCTATCTATCTATCTATCTATCTATCTATCTATCTATCTATCTATCTATCTATCTATCTATCTATCTATCTATCTATCTATCTATCTATCCTGCCTTCACTCTGTTTGTAAACTACTGTCCTTCCCTACTGTTATCTCTTATCTGTTTCCACTCTCTCTGTCTACTTACTCTGTCCTCCTATTACACTCCTTCTCTTTAGAGGTCCCATATCATATAAAGGTAGATTTCCATGTCTTTATTGATTATAGATCAGGTCTAGGTTCTATATTAACACTGTGGAAGCATCAAAGTGCTCGGTCCACAGAGAAATGCACACAAGCTGTATTCAGAAACAGAGCCTTAAAACGATCCATCCGTGAGTTTGTGATGTCACAACAAAGCAGTCACTGCTCTCAGCAACGCCCCAAGCCCCGCCCACCTGGACCCCCCCAGGATTTGTTTTTTCTGAGTGTTTACCTAAAACCTACTGTATTCTTTTTCAATCACTAAGAAAATAGTCAGCCAATCAGAAGAGCGTCTCAGAGCCTCTTCTCCTGAGAGAGGAGATTTTTCTGACAAAAACCGTCCACATAAAAACAAAAGCTCCAAGTGTCAAACGCAACAACGCACCTCACCCAAAATCTCTCCTCCTCCTGCTTTAGTCTGATGCGAAATGACAGTAATAAGCAACGCTTTGGTGTCATAGCTGCAACTTGCCTCTTCCCATCAAACCCCAATGGTTTGTTGACCTTCCCACTGAATGTCACAACAGCAGAGTCGCTCGCAATCCTCTTCTCGTCTCTCACCTAAATAACCTCACCTCCTCCTCGCATCCAGCTTCTGTCCCTGATTTAGCTAAAATTAGACACAGACACACATTGGGTGGTCCTGGCGGATCATTAGCTCCACAACCAAGGGTACAAGACGACATCCCTTACAACTACGACAGACGTTAAACAAACTAAATGCTGTTGTGAGCTGTTTTTTTAGAGACTTGCAGGCGTGGTAGCGGAAAGGGAAATCAGGAAGTAATGAGACGGACTGAAACATTGCAGGTTTTGGTCTTTTCATGAGATGTGTTGACGAGTAGAATAGAAGTAGAATAATATGAGCTGTACCCTTTAATGACAACTTAGAATTAAATCCTTAAAACAATAACGTTTCTCGACTGTTGGAAAAGCCTAAGCTAATCATCCACTCCAAGCCTTTAATCTAGCAACATGCCAAAAGAAGAGGAGAAGAAAAAAAAACTTCTTTCCTCCAGAGCAAAACAGAGTCCCCCAGCTACCACCCATCCTCCTTCCCATAATCCCCACCAGGTGTTGGCGAACTCCAGCTCCCCTCCCCTCCACCCTCTCAGTCCTCTCCTCCTTCCACCCCTTAATCATTCCTCCATTCCTGGAATCGGACATCTCTTCTTCGCCCGCAAGGAGAAACACTTTGTATCTGGCAACTGCTGTTGTTGTTCCCTCTCTTCTGGCTTCCTGCCCCCTAGGTCCACCCTCCTTTCTCTACTCCCTCTACCCTCCCCAACTCCTGTGTCCGGATGTACTAGGTCCATCTGTCAGCATGTCTTTCCACCCAGACTGGAGAAAGGGAGGGGAGGGAAGAGAGGAGGGAGATGATAGACAAGAGAAAGCAAGAGGGACAGCCAAAGGCCTCACATGAGATGTCCTGAGCTGTCAAAAATGGCTCCTATCTGCTTCCTGTAGAGATAAATGGGAATTTTTATTTACTCAAGATTTTACTTTAACGCCCCCCCCCCCTCATGTCAGGTGACTTGTGTGAAGAAAGGCCCTGTCCACTTGGGTCCGTGTTTTGCCAACAGCAGAAGACCTTGAGTCCAGCTTTTAAATTCACTTTCATCTAAAGGTTTTGCCCAGACCTTGTAGAAGATTTTTCCAAAGAGCTTTTACGTGAAAGCGTGTTTTGGAGAAATGGCGATCTCCTCCTGAGAAGATGAGTGCCACCCCACCCCCCACTCCGCCACCCCCCCAGGCCTCGATTTCACGCATCATCAATCCTGACCTGTGTAACCCAATAGGAACCCTTTGTTCTTTCGCATCAAAGAGTTCCCGCCGGACCAGAAGATCAATCAGCCACTGATACCGCAAAAGCGGATTCAGCCCTGTTTGGGAAAGCCATCAATACCGTGACTAAAGGAAGGGGGGAATCCCTCTTTGGTGAATTGATTGATTTGATTGGGTCTCTTCCTCCGTGATTCCCAAGACAACCGTATTCTCCCTTAACTTTCACAGGTCATCCACACGGAGGTTTTCATTACCAGGATGTCTTATTTTCACCCGGCTGTTTCATCCTTCACGAACTCACTGACGTTTCCAGGTTGTTTTCTACAAACACACTTTGTCTTTCAGTAACTTGTTGCATAACAGCAACCATCTGTCTCTATTGTTAATGAGACAACAGGAGGGAATCATTTTTTGTTGATGTAATGAGATTTTCTCTGTTTGGTGTCATCATGCAAAACAAAACCAATCCCCACTGAGTCATGCCAAGCAAAAACACACAGCTTAGAGATTGTTGTTGTGTCTCCAGGTACGATGTTATTGATTAGTTTGGTGAACCAGGCGAATAGACCCAGTTTCCTCCCTGTGTTTGATATAATGAAAAATGTATAAACGATTTGTCCTGTTCTACCTGTCCACCAACACTGCCTGGCCATGTCTCTCCGTGGACTGTCCCTCTTTGCTAAACAGGCGGTGACCTCATGACCTCACAGCCGGTCTTCCTGAACAGAGGAGGGAAATGGGAAAGAGGCCTGTGTTGTGGCTAAGTCAATGATCGGGCGCCAGGGAAGCAGGAAGTTAATTTTTTTTTTTTTTTTTTTTTTACACACAAACACTAAAGATTCAGCACTTTTGAAGCAAGTCGCAGAACTGTTTGTTCACATGAGGCACATAAACAGACAAAATAATAATGATAAGCATGAAGCAGTGACCACACAACGACTGGGATGGGCTGTAGGCACAGTGAGTACCCAGCCAGCAAGTTACATCACACACACACACACACACACACACACACACACACACACACACACTCAATCAACAAAAACAGAACATGCTGTTAATATTATAAAGGTAATATTTCTGTCAGTTCTTATCTACTGGGTTGTGTACAAATGTAAGATTCATAATAACAGGAAACCAGATGTGTACCTTTGATCCCCAGTAAAGCTCTGTCCGTCACATCCTCGTGAACATGACCTCTCAGGAACGCCTTGAGGGACTTTCTTTAAATCTGGACCAAACGTTCGCTTGGACTCAAGGATCATCTGATTAGATTTTTTTGGTGGTGAAAGGTGAAAGGTCAAGATCTAACTTGACAAGGTAACTGTTCAACGCCGTAACTCAGGACCAGAAGGGAAGATCATGACGATATTTCCTACAACTTGGCGGAGGTGTACAACAGACACAGACAGTTAGTTGGGGGGGGGGGCATTAGCACAAATTAAGTAACCGCAATTAACCTCTAATTACTTTTAGAATACAGTTTTTGATTCTGATCATCTCTTAGGTTTTGTCTTATCACCCTGTGACAAAGCTTTTGTACTCCAAAAGGTAAAATTCTGTATGTCTGTATTTGTTTCCTAGAAATGTTAAAGGGCAGTGGATCAGATCTCTGGAGACAAAGTACACACCCCCTTTTTCCCCTCAGAGAAACATGAAGTTGAAACCATAATCCATTAACAGTTATTTCTTTGGGCCTTCACTCAGGAGGGTAGAATAAAGAAGTGAATAAAAACACAGGCAGCTGAACTTCCGGTCTTAGCATCACATCCCATCAACCTTTAGCTTTGCCCCCCCCCCCCGGCAGCCTCCTATACCCCATACTGTCACCTCTGGCTGTGGTACAGTAACCCCCTCCCCTTGTCCTGGCAGCTTACTGTAGTATGCCCAGCGGGCAAAGGGCCAGCCAGTGAGCAGCTGGCCGTGGGATGGTGACGTTTGATCTTCGGGGAGGCACCGTGAGCGCCTGAGCTTTTCTCGGCTGAAGCGCTTTGTGCTTAAGTGGCATTAGCGGCGGGGAGATCCTTTAAGACGGCGCAGCCACGCACGAGACCCGTGGGCAGCTGGTTCTGTGAGGGGCTGATGGGATTGAAGGAGCCAGGGAGTGCTGGCTATGCTGGGTGTGAGGTCGGACGGGGATATAGGAAGGGGAGAGTGAAGTGAGGAGGAAGGGGGGGGGTGGTGGTGGCAAGACTTGGTGTTGTAGCAGTGCCAACTTTGGCTTGGTTCAAATCCTCGATATCACCAGTGCAGGGGAGGGAGGGAGGAAGGGGGGGGGGTTGACATGGTGCTGCCAAGGATTAGGGGTGTTTGGCTTTTCAGTCAAAGTG
>NW_019524878.1:328793-328890 GCF_002814215.2 Seriola lalandi dorsalis | reverse complement strand
TCCACCCCCCGCCCACCTGTCTCATGTCACACTGCTTCCCTCTCATCCACTCCAGTAATTTCCTGTTGCCCTCACAGATCGTGTTACAAGTTCCAAA
>NW_019524878.1:303108-328743 GCF_002814215.2 Seriola lalandi dorsalis | reverse complement strand
TGTGTGTGTGTGTGTGTGTGTGTGTGTGTGTGTGTGTGTGTGTGTGTGTGTGTGTGTGTGCATGCGCCCACGTGCCAGCCCATCCTTTGTGTGTGTGCGCTGTGGCTCAGTGTGGTGACAGTTGGTGGCCCAGGTTGCAAAGCAGTGACAGTGGTAATCGCCGCATCTCGGGCATTTGGCGAACAGCTGTCAACTCTTAGCGTACAGCGGCCGTCTGCTCGCTGTCGTTGTGTGTCACTGTCACAGCTGAAACGCTGAAAGAAAATCTGCCATTAGTGGATTTAAACTCACCACGTCTCCACTGGGTGACATGTACTGTAGGTCTCACGTGATAAAAGTGACACCATCTGGGTTACGTGTAGGTCTGGTGACATTAGATCAAGGTACTCGAGTTGACTTTAGTTTGACACAGTTTTGTTTAAAAGTTTAAAGTTTAAAATAAATGAAAAAAGCAAGAATATTTGGAGGTTGTGTGAAAAGACAAATTGAAACACACATTAAAAAGCAAAGTAAGGATTTCAATGGTCGTTGTAGTTACTCCACTGTCCGTATGTAAAAATAATCCCAGGAATCAATTCCACCACGTTTACACTGACACTTTAAAATGTGAGTTTAAACAGTCAGTTTCACAATCAAGCCTAAACCTTCTTTAGCTTTTCACTTCAATAAAAAATCAGACTAACCTGTAACTTTAAATCTGTGTGTCTGACACAAGTACAGTTTAATGATCAAAAAATAAATCTCTTTAATTTCAAATGTCACATCGACATAGTTTTCAGTCATTTTCACATGAAGATCCTGAAATAACGAATGTCAACAACAGCGCTGTCTGCTGTATATTATACAATAAACATGAACAAAGTAAAAATAGCAGGCTAATACCGAAACTAATAAATAAAAGAAAAGTTTTAAAAAAGTTTCCAGAGGTCTTAAAATTGTTTCTAATGAGACTTCCTCAGGCAGGTTGCTCCAAAGCTCAGCGGCTCTGTCCAAAAATGTTGGATTACCTTTTGTGTTTGATCTCAACTGTGGAGCAGTTTAACAGAGACCACATCCTCTTAGCTGAAGCAAATTAACCACTCTCTTCAAATACCCTGGTTATTGTTTACCTTCAGAAGCGTGTAAGACTCCTGGCTTTGTGTTCTCCGGAGTTCCTCGAAGCTCATTTCTTCCCCGCCGCTCACTCGGTCAAAGGTCATCCCTTGTGCTAATTGTTCCAGAGGGGATGGAGTGGAGTGAGGCCTGTTCTCCTGGACCGACTCCAGACATCTGAACAATATACCGTGTGTTTGTGTGTGTTTGTGTGTGTGTGTGTGTGTGTGTGTGTGTGTGAAGGACTGACAGGCTGGGTGGTCCACAGCCCCGCTACGTTAGGGGTGGGGGGTGGGTAATGGGGTCAAGTCAAGCAAAGTCAGTTCTTGTTTTGCCGTGTAGACCAGACCCCCTACCTTTGGCTAACATTTGCAGAGCACCCAAAACCCTCCAGAGAGCTGTGTCAAGGGCACACTGGAGGGTCAGGGCACCGTGGAGGAGTTTGCCGAACATGAGATGTGAAAGGCATGCGGTGCCTGGAGACGGGAGAGGAACTCTTAAGTGGGCCAAATATACATCAGACATATGTACATACCAGAGATTCTCATGAAGTCACAATGTCCCGAGTCAGAACTGTCTTTGATATCAAAGTCTGGGCCAAGTCAGAAGTCTTAGTAATGAATGAGAAGTACAAATGTGGTTATAGTAGAAATCTTTAATACGGAAACCTAAAAGTAACCCAAATGTTTTTAAGTTAAATCTGTAACTTTCAGTTTTGATTTCTGTAACTTTTCTTATGCTGAGTTTTAAACATGGAAACTTTACCAGGAGGCAGTTGCTGAACATGTTAAAATGGAGCCAACACTCTTGTGTTTCCAGGCTGTCTATCATCTGTCGATTTTGGAAACCTACCTGCAGGGATTTGCTCCCGTTCAGCCACAAGAGCATTAGCGAGATCTGACGCTAATGTTGGGTGATAAGACCTGGCTCGCAGTCTGCGTTACAGCTCAGCCCAAAGTTTCTGGTTGGGGTTAAAGGCATGGCTTTGAGGTAGTATTCATCCATCACTTTGCCCTTTGTTTGTACGACGCAGAACAAGCCCGATTATTCAAAACCATGATCTAGGACCTGACATAAATGATCCACATCTCTGCTGCCGATCTCATGAGACAGCCACCGTCACTGGCTTGACTGTAGTCAGACTCTAAGTCTTTGGCACAGATTGATAGACCTTTACGGGCCTTCTCCTCGGGATAACCCGGTTGCTGTGTGAGTCCACATACTGTATATTGTATTTGCGAGACATTCCAACACATCGGTTGTTTGTATCTCCACGCATCTATTTGCTGTCAGCGCCTTGGAAAACTAAATCATAAAATCCAAACAGGATTTCCCTGTTTATATCTCGAGGCAGCATAATTCCACATGGATGCGACTGTGTAACATCCACCTCTCAGTCCTGCAGCTCTTCCTCCTCTGGTTTGTGCCACCAACCAGATGCTCATCGTAATAACTCCAAAAGAGGCCTAATTAAAGGGGCCTCGTCACTTAAGGTCACACAACAACCAGCAAATCGGCAACAAACAACCACATAATGGCTCTCATCCTGCTCACCATCCCATCATCCCCGGCTCTGGGGGGGCCATTACCCACGCTGCTTCAGGGCCTCCTTCCTTTCCCACTGTTTACCGCATTCCTCCCATACTTCAGCCTTACTTGCATGGGAAGCTCCAGACCCATGCATGTGAGGGATACCTGTGTGTGTGTGTGTGTGTGTGTGTGTGTGGGTGTGTGTGTGTGATATTGAAACAGCTGTCGAAGGAGCGAGGTTCAGGTCTTGTCTGAACTTGTGCGTCGCGACTCATTTCCTGGCGTGTGGGGGGATGACTGGGATATTATACAGAGGCTGAGAGGAGGCCACGTGGCGCCGGAATGCAACAAGTTCAGACCTCATCACCCGCTATCACGCTGCGTTTTGTTGTCTTTTGTTCTGACTCAATACAGGCAAACTATTCGTCGTAGTAGATAGTTTGATCTAGAGGTGAGCAGTGAACCTGAGTAACTGGTGTAGAATTGGAGTAAACGCTTGCACCTTTAAAATATACTGAGTAAACGTTACCAAGACAAATGAGTCAGGTCATTTAACAGACAGCTCCACTTCCAGGTGAGCGTCTTTTCCACTGGTTTTCACACCTCTGTTTTATCATTTTGTCTCTGGTTTCTACTGCTGTGCCGGACAGTAAGATCTGGACACTTCATCATTTGGACTAAGAGAAAAGAGCAGTCACATTGTTAGCATTCCTCAGCTACAGCTCCCATAAGGCCAAAAGACATGTAGCACACACAAAAAAAACTATTACAAAATCTAGGTGTAACCAGACTTCTAACTGTTTAGATTTGACTTGCTTCTAATGCACAAACAGGAAGTCATTTAAAAAAAACACACTAAAATACAATGATGTACAATAATTTAACTTAAAAACAAAACATTTTGGAGGATGATCTCGGTGCGTGTGGGGTTTGGGCAACATGCCATTTTAACTGCTGTGTTCCTGTGTATAATTTTTTTCCTGGATGTTTGTCAGGAAGGGATGAGACAAATTTAATTACATCAGCATTGCGGTTGAGGTCGGATGATGCTGAGTGTTGCTCCGTCTGCCTTGTTTACGCCGCAGTTTGGATTACGGCGACACAATGAGCGTTGTGTTCGTCCAGGACTTAAAGAGCGGATGCACCCCTGTTGTCTGGATGTAATGCATCACAATCTGCAGATTTTCAACTGTTATTGTTGTTCTCGTTGTTTTCGGTCACAGCTGTCGGCCAGTGCTTCTTGATTAGGAGAGGAAAGTTTAATTTGTTAAAAGTCCCCAGTGCACAGTTTCAGATAAACACCAGCAGAAGCAAAATCGTATCGTAAATACATGGTAAATACATGGTAAAATCCATTGCTAATGCTAACTGCCTTAGCCGTAAGTTATCAGATAAATGCTGGTACACAAATTACAGTCGAATCCAAATAACGGGCAAAAACAGATAAATTTGGTGCCTTATACTCTCAATGAAACCAAAAACAAGATGCTTCACATTAAAAGCCTCTCAGGAAAGGGGAGAAATTATACTCTTTGAGCCACTGGACAGATTTTAATGTGGAACCTGCAGCAAAATAACCAGTGAGCAGACATGATAATGTGTGATGTATTGATGTAAATGAAGCTGAGGAGATGTAAATGTGCCCAGTTTGAATGAACAGCAAATTAAAATGGGACCAGCTCAGAAAACAGGGAGCCTATGTCTACTATAATCCTACTTCAAATAATGGCCTGGCTCTCTCTGCAGGTGAATGTGTGTGTAAAGGAAAGCAAAGCCAGAATCAGCCAGACTGTATACATGTCCGGTAGGTGTTGTTTTGACTGTTGCCTGTATATTGAGACCACTGGCTGACGTCTATACATGTCTGTACAGCTGTTAAGAAACTGAAACACGCCCTCTCTGTTCCCATGTGGCCTGATGAGGAATGTCAGCGATGTTTTGCTAAGAGAAACAAAGTGGATCCATGCAGGAGAGATGACCTTTTTTGGACAAATCGTTACTCGATGCTATACAATAGTTTCTCTCCCCTTGTGTCTCTCTTATTGTCTTTCAGTGTCGCTCTCTGTTGATCTTTTCCTCTTGTCTGTGCTCTCTCCTCCTCGTTCTCGTTTCCTCTCGAAATGGAGTCACAAAAGTGAATAGAAATAATCACCGCTACCACACACATATAGTACAAGACAGGACACACACACACACACACTTTCACAGCTCAACATTGTGAAACTCCCCCATCCCCCATCTGTGTTTCCTGTTTTCCCCATGCTTGTACTCGTCTGTTTCCAGCGGGTCTGTTTGTTTGCGGACCTGCTCTCGAAGGACACCCTTCAGTCTGACGCTTCCTGTTTTCACTGGACCGCACAAGTCAAAAGTGCAGGTAAACAGGACTTTTTGTCCACTCGAACCAGCAACAAAACACCCCAACTTTTCCATCACCTGCCCACGGAAAACACAACATCGCACATAGAGACCCCCATATCTTGAAAATGCACTTGGCAAGATTTTAAAATGAAAAAATCAGCCTGTCTTGTTGATGTAAATCTTGATTATTGGGTACAATAGAAAGGAGCGTTCCATCCCAGCAGAAGCAAATTCACCACCTCCGTTTTGGCCCAGGTGAAGCTGATTGAGTTTGGTGATCAATGAACTGAAATAAACACCAGAACTGATGAGGCCATATATTTCTTAATATTTATTTATTTGATTTGATCATTTACCTGTTGAATCGACTTCACACTGTCTCTGTGTAAAGTCAAGCCCCTCCCATCTGGCACCCAACAGTTTATACTATCACCAAGTGGAAATGTTTTGGCAATTTCACTCCTCAAAGGTTGCAAACACACTAATGATGTTATGTAAATCAGAAAAATCATTATGCACTCTAAAAACATCACTTTTCCTTTTGCTATCTTACAAAAAAAAAAAAAAAACAACTCACTGACCGCAACAGTAGATACGCCTGTGTTACCAAAATAAGATGGATCTGGGTGCCAGTTGACTTGCTTACTTTTGGACAACAGCCATTGCTGTGGGATGGGATTGACATTAACCTGTAATAAAAAGAAATCTTTCCTCACCTTCAAAAATACCACAACTGAGATCTGAATTCAAAATGTATTACGGGTGCATTTTGGAATAGATAGATGCAATGTGTGGCCAACAGTTTCAATTGTTTGTAGGGTTGATTTCTAAAGCGAGTGTCACAATTAGTTTCTGTTTTTTTTTTTTTTTTAAAGAACCATCTGCTTTAATTTGCAATCTTATTTAACTGCAAGGGTAAATGTGTAATTTGATTAAATAGTGTATAAATGACAGCTACTGTGTTTAAAAGGTGCTATTTGTAAGTTTTGCTATTGCTACATAGCCAATGTTAGCATTAACAGCTGTTTACTTACCAGTTTTGCCAAGAGATTCAGCCATTGTTGCGTTTACAGGACATGAGGTTTTAGCACGCCCTCTGAGCAGCGCTACTTCTCCCGGGCAGATTGGTCGCCACAGTGACTTGGTATCAGAAAATGATGAGACGGGCCAACTGGACTGGGGCTAGCTGGTTAGCATGCTAACTTCTGTACAAGAAAAGAAGTGATAGAAATAGAAGCAGAACAAGAGGGTTGCTGTCCACCTCTGGATACAGCTCTCAGTGAGTATAGGAATGAAGCTTGATGCTGAACTTGCATAATTTTTTTTAGGCTGGCAAGTAAACAGCTGTTAATGCTAACGTTGGCTATGTGGCAATAGCAAGACTTACAAATAGCTCTTTTAACGTAAGCTTTGAGGGGCGTTTGCACTTAAACTTTTGGTAATGTCCTAGCATATATCATTATATATGCAGATGATGTGATTATTTTCTACTATTTCCATTTAGGAACTCCTGACTGTGGCACAAGGAGCAGTGAACGTGCTCAAAGGCTGAATCTGACGAGAAAGTGCAATGTCACTGTTGTCGACTTGATTCCAACCAGCTTTAGCTCCGACAGGTAGAGAAAAATACTGCAAACCCCACCCCTCCTTCATAGAGGTAAGTTAAGAAAACAACTGTCCCATCTGAGCTGAAAGGTAAATGACATACTGAGTGTTAAACATGCCAGAAAGCTTCAGAGAGAAAACGGGCAGGAGCAGTCTGCCTGTTTAGTATCTGTAAGAGTGACAGAAATGGGCTAAAGGCAGAGGGAAGTGGACACCCAGTGAAGGGAAATCCTCTCTGTGGGTCAAACACACACACACACACGCGCACACACAAGCAGTATGTGAGTGCAACCCTTTATTGAAGCTGACCAAACCCTCTACACAATCCCCAGCCTCTCACGTCTGTTGTGACACACACACACACACACACACACACACACACACACACACACTGAAGCAGGACAGCAGTGAGGCGATGCAGAGACAGAGTGATGGAGGTGTTGATAACACTGGAGCCGCCATTGTCTTCACAGAGCTCAGACCGGGGTGTGTGTGTGTGTGTGTGTCTGGGGCTGTCACGAAACAGCTGTAGGGAACTTCTATGGAAATCAAAGTGGGTGTGTGTGTGTGCGCGTGTGTGTGTGTGTACTTTTCAGTTTTTATATATCTCTGACAAAGCAATTCACAGAAATCTCCCTGAAACTTGATTTTGGATGAATGTACACTGGGCAGTGTGACAGAAACATAAATATTATAATAACTGAGAGCATGTTGTACAAATCATTCAGAAGACAAGTAAACAGATTCTAGACATTTTTTCATTTGTGGTCACAAAAACAGGCTACTACAGAGGAAAAAGTGTGTGTAAGAACTAGTAAGACAAGTTTGCACAATACAGGAAACATGCGCCTACTTGTCTGTGTCTTTGTGTGTGTGTCCAGGTGCTGTAGGTGTAAATGTGATGCCCTGATTTGAATGTGAATAGTGTGAATGGGTGGTGGAGACAGCAGCAGAGACAAGATCTGGCTGTGGGCTGAACAGGTCTGAAAAAAAATTCTACATCCAGTGTGTTAAAACAAGCTGCTCCTGAAACCACCCTGAAGTGGATACATGTCCACGTTGTTTACACGTTGTTAGCATTTTAACGTTTCCTTTAATTGTGATGGTTTTAGTGATATACTCCACACATGTATGGCTCCCTTCCATCAACAGGAACTTAAGCATGAACCTTTTTGGTAACTCAGGAAGTTTACATGCATTCCTCAGGCACCTCCAATTTTGGTCCTTGATTCTTCACAGGGAACAAGACACTGTGTTGTTGTCTTTACAAAGACATGGTGGAAATGAAAAAGAAAAAGTGCATAAGGAACTAGTTCATTTTAGGACAATATAGGAAGGATGACTGTTTTTATATGCCAACCTGGAAATTAGCACCACCCTGGTTCCCTCGACGAAAAAGCCAATGGGATTTTTTTGGGGGGGATTACTGCAGAAAATAAACTATGTGATAAACAGAAGTTTTGATTTAGCAAGATGATCTTCACAAATGAACACCGTTATTATGACTTTTGAAGAATCAATCGCCAGAAGGAAGAAGCTAATGCTAGGCTACAAACAAACTAAACCAACCTGTAGTTTGATTTTGCGCGTACCTCTTCTACAAAAGCCCTTCCTCTCACAAAGTTAGTAATAGTTTGCAAAATTGTGAGGATAAACACGTGTTTTGTTAGCTGTGATGACTTTTGAGTCTCATTCAGCCACTTCTTAGCTACTGTCTTTTTTCAAGAGACATAACATCTTAAATTAATCACAAGTGGAATTTACTGACAGATTTTAAGTGGTAGAATAAAACATGAAAATGTCTTGAGCTTGTGTTAACCCACAGACCAGGGATGAGGTAACAGGAAATGCTAAAAGGCTAACTAATTATGAGATTTTAGGACTTATTCCTGCAGCACTCTATAAATGTTTAAAAGTGTTTATACAAAGGCCTCAAACTGAGTCAGATTAAGAATAAAAACATCTGAAAAGTTTGAAAGCAGCTTCAAACCCGACTCTCTGAAACCATGTCAGACTGAAGAAAAAGCCCAAAGCCAGTTTTCCTGCAGTAAAAAAACAACAACCTGAGGACAGAGTTTCCAAAAGAACAGCATGTACAGAATGAGTAGTCATCATCATCGCGTGCTGTTCACCTGTGAGTTTGTGTGTTTGTGTGTGTGTGTGTGTGTGTTGCTCTGGTGAGCGTTCCTGCCCCTGCACAGATACAATCGGCGTGATAAGAGCAGGAAGCATGTGGTTGTTATCTGCGAGCAGGAGCCGAGCAGCTCCACCTGAGTAGTTGTCTCTGCTAATCTCAACCTCAGCCAAGAGCTTTCGAAAGAATCCGTCTCCATCACTAACGTCTCCTTGTCGTCACGCCGCGAAGCCTTTCTCTTCTTTTGACTCCCGCGTTCCTTGGCTTTCACATCGCATTGTCTTGCCTCCGCGCTGTGTTGCGTTTGCGTCACTTTTGAGCCAGCGTTGCGTCACAGGCCAGTGCACACCTCCAGAGATCAACATTTGAAGAGGTTCAGCTTGTTGATTGCTGACGCACAGTTTCACCTGCACACACTTCGCTGAGAGCACAAAGAAGAAAAACAACTACTCTGATGTTTCCTGCACTGAAAACAAAGTCACTGCAAATTCACACAGAAGGTTCATGCACAAAACTTGAAAGTACAATTGAAAGAGAGCTTGAAGCTTGTTACAGCTTTGTTTACTCTGATAATGATACAACATTTATACGTCTTTGACATTCATGGTGTGATTTCAGTGACCTCTGCATGGATTTACACCTGCACTGACATGTTTCTCTCATAAACAATTCCCATACAGATTTGCATGTTAATACCAGGTGTGAATGGGACACAAAGTAACTTCGGAGTATCCGGAGATACTTGGCCATTAGGTTCTTAAAACTTGATTCCAAGTTTTAAGATTTAATTGTTTGCTTTTGGTTTTCTTTTGTTTGTTTGTGTGTGTGTGTGTGTGTGTGTGTGTGTGTGTAGTCATTGTATGCAGCACTGCTCATGGTAAATACAACGTTCTTCTTTCAAGCACAAAAAACAAACAGACTTCCTGTGCATCATGTGCTAACTTTAGTATTTCGCAATAGACACTCTCTCATTGTCTGCTGCTGTCTGCCTCTCTGTCGTTCTCACACAATAAATTCAATGATAAGCCATACTCACTTCCTCAGCATGTGTCATAGGCATAGGCATACATCTGCACACACACACACACACACACACACACACACACACACAAACACAGACACACACAGACAGGTCTTGCTCCAGACCTGATTAGTGCATGTGGTGAGTCTTTGTTTGAAGACAAAGGATTTCCCTGTCTAAGACAAGCAGCCTGTGTTAAAGAAACAAGGAGGGGGACAAGATTAGCTGTTGAATGAGAGGAGCGGGTGGGGTCGGAGGGGTGCACTGACCCCGCTTTGCTCACCTTTAGAGAACAGGTGTTTCTATTAGGGCCCCGTTCGTACCCACCGCGTTGATGACGCATTGAGATCCGATCGTCCAGGTAACATTCGAAGGCGGTCTGGGCCGCACGTGGCCACATTCTCTTAACAGTGTGTATGCCAACATGTCCTGGACCACACTGAAGCAAAAGTATGTACTCAATCGCGCACCAATCGCAACATCTGAAAAGTTCGGAAAGCCCATAGAAATACGTGACGAGTGCGTCGAACATCTTGGCCGATTTAGTTCGCCTAGAACGTGCCAAGAAATAGACCCAGCCTGTATCGTCTTGATTTCTTCTTTTAATTTCCAGCAGACTAGGCACAGGGAGTGTGCATTGTTGCTTCCCGCTGGTTTCATCTTTGCAAACAGAAATCACGTACATGTTTATTTGCATATAAAGCAGGGAAGTGAGACATAAGTGGTCAATCGAGACGTATGCGAAGACGCATTCTAATGCAGGTGTGAATCGATGTGCTTAGAGCTGTCCATTTGTGATGAGATCACCCAAGACGCATGTTAATGCCAGGTAATAACAGAGCCTTTAATTCGGAAATGTAGTGTCAGAGACGATCTAAACATATTTAACTGACTATCCGCGTAGTTTAACAGAGATAACTCATTAGAACTGAAACTTCGCTGCTGACTGGAATCTCTTAACGAACATGTTCTAACCAGCAGTAATGAAGAAGAAGTGACGCTGACCTTTAAACTCTCTGCTTCTGGTCAGCTCGTAATTGAAGCTCATTCTACTCATTCATCTTCACTCATTAAGTCAATCAATGTGGAAATGTGAACCGATTGTAATGTAAATGTAGAGAGAGAGGAGAGAGACAGGATCTTAAAAAATGAAACGGAGGCACTGAGGGGAACGTGACTCATTAAAATACAGCAAAGAGAAGCAAAAAAACACAGACCAGCAACAAGGACATGAACTACAGTCATTCGGGCAGGAGGAAATGAAAGGAGCGGAGCAATGACGAGAAAAAGCCTGGGGTTTTCCAGGGGTAGAATACAATGGTAAACACGTCAACAGGACCGAGTCTCTGAAGGGGGAAATCAACAAAGAATCTATTGACCTGCTTGGACTGACTGGTGACAGGTTGCATTATATCTAAAAGTGTAGAAATAGCCAAATGAAATTGTTTAATAGATTTTCAATTTTCAGCAAAAATCTGTGAAATCAGTGACGGGTCACTGTGTTTTCGCCACAACGCTGAAACTGTCAGAGGGCAGAAATGTCACCTCTGACCCTCTCTTTGTGCTCGCAACATAAAATACTGATTAAATCTCTGTCAGTGCATGAACGGAACTCTTACCAAGACCTTGTCCATGATGTACAAATGTGTTGTTTGTTGCCAGGACAACTGGCAACAACTTCTTGAAAATTACTTGACAATGCTATACGTAGCGCCACAGGAATGAGTCCCGAAACCCGCAAATTAGTTCAGTCCAGTTCCCTGCTCCCGAGGTCGATTCGTTTGTTGAATGGCTTTTCAGTTAGATGATTGAAATAAGGCCTGTGGTTAAAACACAAGCTCAAGACATTTTCATGTTTTATTCTAAGACATAAAATATGTCAGTAAATACCCCAGTCACGATTTCTTTAAGCTTTTACGTCCCTTAAAAAAGGCCGGTTGCCAACAACTGGCTGAATGAGACGACAGAGGTTATATAACGTGCTCACGCCAAACAGGAGAACTGATCTACTCACCAGTCCACCTTTACAAACTCTACTAACGTTGTAAGGGGAGAGGCTTTTGTAGAAGAGTCGAGAGCTAAACTGCAGGTTAGAAGTTTAGTGGCGGTGATGTTGAGTTTTAATTGCCTAACTTTAGCTTTTCACTTATGGCGATTGTATTTTTTGGCTTCAAACATCATAAAGTGGAGTTTATTTGTGAAGATTATCTTGCTGAACAAAACATGTTTCATAAAAGTTTGTTTGTCACAGAGTTAATTTTCTCCAGTAATCCAAAAGCTAGTGTAAAAGTCCCATTGGCTTTTTGTCGAGGGAACCAGGGTGTTGCTGACTTCCGGGTTGGTCTACAAGTCATCTCTGCGGCACTATATAGAGGACGGAAGTCGGTCTCAGGTTCGACACCTGCACTGTAGTGACATGCAGCATTTCCACAGGTTGGGTCAAAATCAGCAGTTTCTGACATATTTAATGTGATTGTACATTTTATGACAGGGACAAAGCGAGAGGAAGGCTATGAGGCAGCCAAGGGCAAGAAAAAAAAGGAGGCAGAGGCAGAAGAATGGGGCGAGCAGCAGGGAGGAGGAGGTAGTAGGGGGGGTCGTTGAGGGAGGGTGGGGGGGCGTTTGCTGGTGAATGAGAGCAGAATTCATTTGGAGGTGAATAGAAACAGCTTGGCTCCTTTCAGACGGACTTCTGTCATGCTGGGGGGGGGGGCGTGCCGCAGGGGCCAAAGGGCCAATGTTAACACCAGGGCTGCTACACACTTTATATGCTAACACGCTACAGAGACACTGGCAGGGATACAACACACACACACACACACAGACACACGCAGGTACCGAGTGAAAAGAGGGGCTGCTGGGAGTCGTCTGCTTCTATTGTGTGTGTGTGTGTGTGTGTGTGTGTGTGTGAAAGAAATCCAAGCATACTTGATGAAGAGGAATGAGACACATTTGTCCCCATGAATCCAAACACACCTACACATTTCATTACATTTACAGACTTCAAGCCGCTGGTCTACAACTATAAGAGGTTGGTACCAGATCGGCTTTTCAACTCTCTGATGGCGCCGCAGTGAGACACGGTCCTACCTGATCACAGCCACATAAAAACACAACTGCTGCTCCACAATTTCACCTTGTTCTGTTAAATGACTTGTTTCATTGAATGCATCTGCTGCTAAACTGAAAAGAAGAGTTTTATAGGGAGTTTTATGGCCCATTATTGCCTTAATTCTGTTTAGAGATTTTCTGGCTGGGAAATTAATCACAAAAGAATCTGTTATGGAAACAACTTAATTTCTCTTGAGCATTAAAATGTAAAAGTTCATTTAGCAGCAAATATGTCAGTATGTGAAGATGAGACTAATAATCCTGTAAAGTGCAAGAAAGAGAAATGTGTTGGGGTTTTTTTTGCACAGACACTGAAAATCTATTTGTCTCTTATTGTGCTCTGGTCCGGATAACTGACCTATAATGTGCGGCATCAACAGTGAGGATGTGGCTGATGGTTTGAGGTGTTGTGCACTTGGTATAAAGCGAGTAGGAGCTGCATTTTCAGACCGTGAAGAAAGTATTTTCTAATTGTCGTGCACATATAAGTGGGAAATATTGTACTTTCCACTCTGCAGATTCATATCTTACGTGCAAAAGCAAAGATAAGAGATGTTGTGAACACGGTTGTTTGGATTACATTGACTTAAAACCATTATCCAACTGATGCCGAGTGCAATGAAACCGTTTCCCAGTCTAGTCCTGGTCGCCACTGTGGTCGTGTCCCTAAACAGCAGAGGGAATCTCTCTTGGGTTTCCCTGTGTACTGAGAGTAAAAAGCCTGAAATGATGAATCTGCACATCGTCTTTGAGAGGATGTTGTCAGCTGCTTGATAAAATCCTCCTGCACACAGATGCTATCAAGCTCACAGAGCCGATGGTGGCGGTGCATTGTGTGAGACAGGATGCACGAATACTGTTTACAGGAAGAAATGAAACCTTGCTGTCGACGAAGGGCGCACACCTCACCGTATGAGCTACTTTGTCGTGCCTACGCAGACTGCCACATGACACCTGGAGAGAGTTGATATCTTTACTCTTTTAGACAGGAAATAAATAAATCCACTTATCTTACAATTGCAAGTTTTTTTTCTCCTTGAACCAAACCTCCCTATTTTATATGCTCATAATTCTGCTGTAAGAATATGAAGTTTCAAAATAAAACTTAAGTATGCTGCATACTTCAGTACCTTAATGTTTTTGTCTACCTTGTAAGAACTGTACTAAATTATACATTTTTTGACTCACTAGTAAGTATTCTTATTCATTTTTTCTCAATTTCCTTGACTTTTCATGGCTGTAGTTTCTATATATTCCATATAAACTCATTTAAAAGATGAATTCCTGCAGGTTCGTCAGCCTCCTAATGTAATTTATCTTGCAGCTGTCACTCCACATGATATCACCTCCTTTAATCTGATGAAGGTGTTTGCTTGTCCCTACAGTGCGAAGTTAATTAGAGCTCTGGAGGAGTGATATTAGATCAACAGGTCATCAATTAAAAAGCCTTTGTGTGTGTTTACATTCGGCTGTAAAGGCGCAGATGGCGATAAAATAAATAAATAAATAAAAACCAGCAACCGGTGGAAATGCGTCTTTTGTTTGGTGCGCAAACGTATTTAGTTTTTGTGTGGAGGCCATTAACGGGCCGATGGGAGGCGATCAGCGGCCTGTGATGATGACCCCGGTGTGGACCGACCGCTCCGCGCGCGCGCGCGCGCGCGCGTGTGTGTATGTCCGCGTTAAAAGTGCGACTGATGATGCGAATGTGTCAATGTACGAAAAAAAAGACCCAGAAATCCTGGAATATCATAGAAATATTACTAACAGCTTGTTGAACCCGAGGTCACGGCTACAAATGTTAGAGTGGACATTTAAGATCATTAACATCAGTGTTACAGGAATATGAAAGTGATTGTGCTTCAGTGGGTTGAGTGAGGAGGAGGCAGAGACAGTGACAGTGACATACTGATGCACTGCAGAGCCTCTTCAGCCTGGTGAAGGCTGAGCAGACAGAAATAGCTCCAGGTCTGTTGTGTGAATGTCACGGAGCTGGATTATTCTGCTGCTTGTTTCACATGCTTTTGATGAAAAGATACACAAACACTGGAGAGTCTGCGCTGTACAGAAGGACATTTATTGTTTTGACCATGTTATTCATACAGAGGCTGTTGGAATCACCGTGTATATAAAGTCTAGGTGAATGTATGTAAATTCAGGATCTGCTCTTATAGCATGAAATTTGCATTACAACATCCTGTGGGGTGTATGTTCTCTACCAGCCTGATCCAAATCTACTGTCTCACCACAATGCAAAGTTATGCAAACCAAGTGACAAGATGACACAACACTCACTTGAGTTTGAGAAAAGATGGAGTCGGAGGGACTAATATTTCATGGAGATCTTGCTCCACCTGTTGTGTGACTCCGACCTTTGACCTCTCTGAATGAAGGCCAGAAAAAAGAGAGTTTCTCCAT
Source organism: Seriola lalandi dorsalis (assembly GCF_002814215.2). Taxonomy (NCBI): domain Eukaryota; kingdom Metazoa; phylum Chordata; class Actinopteri; order Carangiformes; family Carangidae; genus Seriola; species Seriola lalandi. The sequence continues at coordinate 313,474 of NW_019524878.1, read as the reverse complement.
CATAACACGTCTGCAGGTCGTTATAAAAAAGCCTGTCGTTAAAAAGAAAAGGTGATTTTCTTCATCCTTTGTTATTCCAATAAAAAAATCAGCCACACATACTTTGTCTTTATTCTCATATTTGTGCCAAAATAAAATGTTTTTTATTTAAATTTTTATTATAATTATATTTAATTTATTTTTAATATGGTGTTATAATATTGTAACAACAGTTTAAACTTAAAGGTCTCAGTTTTAACTTTCTGAAAGTTTGTATTTCTTTATTATATACTTGTGTTATTATGGCCTTATACCCCTAGCACTCTTATTTGATACTCTCTCCCCTCCCTCTCTCCCTCCCTCCCTCTCTTCCTTCCTTCTCCCTGCAGTTCTTCTGTTTGTTTGCACTCACTTGATCCGGAGCGGAAATTCCTCTCCGTTTTTGTGAATGACAAACTCATTAACAATTCATCAACACGGGCCGTTCCATCCGGCCCCCGTTTCCAAGGCGACCGCCCCTGGGGCCGCTCTGATTGGCCGGCCGACATAATGTATCCAATGAAGCGCCTCCTGTTTGTAGCCATTCAGCAGCCTGGCGCCGCAGAGAGCGCATTGAGCCAGAGCCTGCAGAGCGTCGATTCACACCGCAGACAAGAGAGGGGGGAACAGGCGGCATCCGCAGGCACAAACAGTCGGACATAACCCGCATGGTTCGCAGCCACAGACTACACCTCCCCTCCTCCTCCTCTAGCCGACCGGTCTGCACTGAATCTCCGAGAAGGAACCCAGAGGTGTAGGAAGCCGCCGCGCTTGGATCCGTGGAGTTATATAAGAGCAGAGGAAGCGTCAGCCCCGTCGCAGGGCCGGTGTGACTCATTGATAAATAACACAGGCTCTCTCCGACCAGATGCATGAATGAGCGCCAGTGTAGGCAGCCCGCAGTCGGGAAATCTGTGAAGGGGACCGGTGTTTTAATTGGTCTCGTCCCGGAGCGCACGGGACACTGAGAGACATTTGCAGGGAGAATTTATTGGACTGATTTTGCATTTTCACTTCACTCTTTTTTTTTTGTGTTTTTTCTTACACCTTTGCCCTCAGTTGCTTGTGTTGCTGCGGGCCCTCCGAGCAGCGGAGCGGACTGAAAACACAGACCTACAGATTGTTTCCTCGCTCGCCTCCTCGCCGCTGCAGCCAGGAAGCTCCCCGCTTTCTCAAAAACATTTTTTCTTACTCCTGCTTATAAATGCTTGACAAGCTCAAGCCCGTCGTCCAGCTCGACTCGGTAATGGCGATCAGCAAGACGGTGGGCTGGCTCCGGGAGCAGCTGGAGACGCGCAGGGACGGGCTGCTTGTGATGGACTGCCGGGCCCAGGAGCTCTACGAGTCGTCGCACGTCGACACGGCCATCAACGTGGCCATACCCAGCCTCATGCTCCGCCGGCTCAAGAAGGGCAACCTGCCCGTGCGGTCGCTGCTCTCCGACGGGGAGGACCGGGAGAGGTTCGTGCGGAGGTGCAAGACGGACACCATCGTGCTGTACGACGAGTACAGCCGGGAGTGGAACGAGAATGTGGACGGGGGCTCGGTGCTGGGTCTGCTGCTGAGGAGGATGAAGGACGAAGGCTACAAGGCCTATTATCTGGAGGGTGAGTGCTGTTCATTCACATTTAAGGGCCCCGCGGCCGCTGCTGTTCATTCACACCAGCAGATTTTTTTTTTTTTTTTTTGCGCAGAGACGGACGGAGACGCAGTTTAATGTGAAATCTTATTTTGTTTTCATATTAAAATAATATATGTGAAAGAGAATTTATTTAGTTACTGGAAAATAACAACTGTGTGAAACTGCAGTCAAAGAAAACTCTGTTTGCAGTAAAGAAAAAATAATTCTGCAGCTAAATGAGTGTTAAGTTAAGATGAATAGTTAATATCTTTGCAGTATCACACACACACACACACACGGTCATGTAGCGGCCTTCATTGGATCTATCTGTGTTTTATCTCCAGGTGGCTTCAGTAAATTCCAGGCCGAGTATCCAGCTCTGTGCGAGACCAATCTGGACGGCTCCCCGAACAGCAGCTCCCCTACCGCCCAGGTGCTGGGCCTCGGCGGGCTGCGCATCAGCTCCGACTCCTCAGACATCGAGTCAGACATAGACCGGGACCCGAGCAGCGCCACGGACTCGGACGGCAGCCCGCTGTCCAACCCGCAGCCCTCCTTCCCGGTGGAGATCCTGCCGCACCTCTACCTGGGCTGCGCCAAGGACTCCACCAACCTGGACGTGCTGGAGGAGTACGGCATCAAGTACATCCTCAACGTCACCCCCAACCTGCCCAACCTCTTCGAGAACGCCGGGGAGTTTAAGTACAAGCAGATCCCCATCTCGGATCACTGGAGCCAGAACCTGTCTCAGTTCTTCCCCGAGGCCATCAGCTTCATCGGTAAGTTTTCCTGCAGAGCTGGAAACACACTGCAGCTCCTCTGGCTGCAAACTGCCCCCCCCCCCCCCCCCCCCCCCCCGTTCTGGTGTTTACATCCATTCACTTTTAGATCTTCAAATCATGATTATTTTCATTAATGATAATTTTTTATTAATGAAGAAACTGCAAATTATTGACTACTCTTCTAATTCGGTCTGTCCAACAGTCCAGAATTATAAATATACATAAGCAATGACATGAGAAAAAGCAGCAACTCCTCACATGTGAGAAACAGCAACCAGTTTATCAATTGATTATTGATTAATCATTTCACCACTATTAGCTTCAGTTCCTCACATGAAGACCTTCTGTGATTGTTTTGAATATTGTGCAGACAAAGTGAAGGGAACAGCAGCAGATAGCGAGGGACATAATCTCATTAATTTGATATGTGTTATCAACGCCAGGAAGTTCTTAGGTTCTTATTGTGCAATTGAGATTAGATGAGGTGTCCCTGGCCGTGGTCTTATCAGTCAATCAGGCGGGGACACACAGAGCGGGCAGATTAAGGCCATTGTGTTTGAGGCAGAGGAATACAAGTCTGCCTCTAATGGCGCACAGGCTAAAATGCACTGTGTACAAATGATTTGACTTCAATGGAAGACATCCTGGCCTATCTCTCGTCCCGGGGCTTGTGTAATTGCAGCACAAAGGGCGACGTTGAAACAGGAGTACGGGGAGAGTGAGCGAGGGGGAGGGCGGTAATTCGAGCGCAACAGGAAGGAAGTGGCATTGAAAGTAATCTAGGACATGGCACTGCCCCCCTCCTCCTCTCTCCCCCTCCACATTACAAAAGGAGCCATTTACAGGCCCTGTTGACATCCTGTTCGCCTTGACAGGGTGCCCTCATGACTCCTACGTTTACACGCCCAAATGGCACCATTGTCGGAGTAACCCTAGCGAGCGGAAGAATGGTTTAATAGACCGTAATAGTCAATTTCCCAGCCGGCTACTCTAGGCCAAAAAAAAAAACCCAAAGAATGTCGGCTCTGTTTATGTGTGCTACTGCTGCAGCCTCTGTTTGTTGACTGACACGCCTGGGAGATAGTCAGGATAATAACTTCCGCTGCTCTCCCTCCCTGGAGCCGCTCCAACTTCCAACACAGCTTGACTTAAATGTCACAGATGTTTATCGCCAGTTTTGTTCCGTCTCTGTTAAAAAAAAGTGTGTGTGTGTGTGGGGGGGGGGGGGGGGGGGGACTTTTCATCACTTGCATTTCTGAAAGTGCAAATAAGCAATTCATAAAATGGAAAATGTTTTTAAAGCTTAGTTGACTCCCAGAAGAAAACGATGAATCAATTAGTCGTTAAAGAATCAATCATTCACAGCTCTAAGGTGTGGTTTATTTAGCTGCCGTTGGAACAGGTCTATAACGTTTCCCCCCTTCCCCCCTCCCCCCCCAGATGAAGCGAGAGGCCAGAAGTGCGGCGTCCTGGTCCACTGCCTGGCTGGCATCAGCCGCTCTGTGACGGTGACGGTGGCGTACCTGATGCAGAAGCTCAACCTGTCCATGAACGACGCCTACGACATCGTCAAGATGAAAAAGTCCAACATCTCACCCAACTTCAACTTCATGGGCCAGCTCCTGGACTTTGAGCGCACGCTGGGCCTGAAGAGCCCGTGCGACAACCGCATGGCGGCGCCGAGCCAGCAGCTCTACTTCACCACCCCGACCAACCACAACGTCTTCCAGCTGGACCCCCTGGAGTCCACGTGAGGCTCCGCCGTCGCCACCCCCCCTTCCTCTCCTTTGCCGGAGGTTTTGCGGGCCTCCTGTCGGAAAAGCTGCAAAAAAAAGTTTCTCTTTTTCCCGTCGTCTGCCGTGCGACTGGGCTCTTGACGTTATTGATACAGCTGGTTTGAGGCGACAGCTGCCGAGCGCGGTTACTGCAGGGCAGCAAAGCTGTCTGGCGCAAGATGCAGCTGCTGTTGACTAAATGAGGAGAGACAGTAAAAGAGACAAGACAGAAAAAGAGGAAGCGAGTCGTTTGAAGAGTTGCAGATACTTTCTACAGTCCTATATCGCTGTTGGACTCCTGAGGTCTTTTATCTCTTTTGTCATTGTGAGGAAACTTCAAGTGATTTGTGGGACAGCCGTACGTTATGCTTCAAAGTTCCTAGGCTGGTGTGCCAAAGATACATGATTGTTCAAACTGGACAGATCTAAAAATGAAAACCTTTTTTAATGTTTGTTTTGGGGTCTGGCACTGGTCTCCCCCCACCCCCACCCTCCAGCCCCCGAGACCTCAGGGAGCGTCCTCTCCCTCGTCTTCTGTGAAGACTTGCCTGTGTGGGGGCCGAAGCACCTCAGCTTTACATGGCACACTATATACTGGACTCGATTTTACAATTTGTGGAGTCTTTTCAAACATTTATACATTGTGTATATATCTTAATATAAAAGACAATACAGTAAAAGCCTTGCTCTAGTATACACCCTTTGCAACAAGTGGGTACTGAAGATTCTCTTTGCTTATATAAAAAGGTAGAAAATGAAACAAACAAACTGCATATTGATTCATATGTTTAAAGTTTATTATGCCAAAAATCAAGTAGGCTTTCTGAGAATTGTGGAGAAACGTGTACATGTGTAATATATTTGATAATCGCTTTACGTGTGAATTCAGCCAACCGGCCTTGTTTTTGCACCCACCCTCTCACGAATCAAAGTCACTTTGGTTGTTTGCCTTACTTTTGTGCTCAGAAGGTTTTTAATGCACTAGCCTTCAGAGAAAAATTCACCAATTTTCCCAATTTCTCTACAGCAACCCAGAGTTTCTTTTTTAAATTTTAACACTAAAATCAAACCAAACCTTTTTTTTTGTTGTTTTTTAATTTGGCACCACATGAAATATAGTCGTCAGAAGCGTGTTGTCTGGATCTCTGAAGGTTAATGTGAGTAATCCTGATCTGTGCACAAGGGTTAAAAGTCTCTGACGTGGACAAAGCAGGAGGCTTTGCTTGCCTCGCCTCTTCAGGGAAAACTCTGTAAAATGCAGTTTTTTTTTGTCAAGATGAGAGAAAAAAAAACGAATCCAGAGCTTCGGAGGGTTGTGTTGCCCCCTTCCAGAGAGAAGGCCTCTTTCCAGAGGACGCCAACTTGGTGACCTCTGCCACCCCCAATCCCCCCCTGCCCCTCCACACTCCTCTCTTACGAATGTAAAGAAAAGATAAGTTATTAATAAATTGCTATTTTGTCTACACTTTCTGCTTCTCATGCCTGTTTTTCCATCGATACAATCTGTTGGTGTTTTGTCTGTGTCCACAGTAACACGTTTATGTAAGCGCCTCCTCGCTCGCAGTACGGCTGAGCGTTAACCACCAGGCCAAGTCACGACAACAACAAAAAAAAACATTCGCCATGAATCATGAGGCTGTTAATTAACCATGCCACTCGACACATCTCCCACTTTATTTCCCAGCTCAGAATTAGCATGTCCTGTCAATTGCCTTGTGTAACAAAGCGCCGTGCACACTCTGTTCTCTTGTGACAATCATTCACAAACTGCAAAATGCCATTCAACAGGTACAAACTGATTCCAGTCACGCTGTAAACAGCCTGACCGGTTTTTCCAGGTGGTTGCTCCGCGGCGAGGGCGTCGGGTTCACACAAACACTCCCCTCGGGCACTTCCTGAAGGTGGGGCCTCTGTATTCGCCCCAAACAAAGGGAGCAGAAAGTACTTTGATACGGTGTCACTGGATAGCCAGCATAGCAGCGTGTACCTGTCGAGACCTGGAGGCTCGTGAGGAGATGATCGTCACGACGCAGGTGAGGGACGAAGGATCATTGCGTTCTCACACAAGCAGTAACTTGCTTGACAGCCCAGCAGAGCCGCGGCGCTCGGTCTTACACATGCTGACTAACAGCAGAAGCAGACTGCGTACTTGTGACCAGAGTGTGTCAATCCTCTGGGGTGTACGGAAAGGACCGAGCGAAGCATTGATCTCTGTGCATGCAAAGTTACTAAACACATGGAGTCAATAGATCCGGATCACACAGAGCTCTTTGGGTCTGCAGAGCCCTTAATGAGTGCAGCATGCATGTGCTGCCATGAAGTAAAGTCTTCAAACTGAAGCTGAGAGAGAGTGTGTGTGTGTGAGTCAACACAAACAGCAGCCTCGCTGTGATCATCTGCTAAGAGTCACTTACACAGTCAAGTGCAGTGTAGGCAGCACAGACACAACGACTTGTGAGTTTAGAGTCTGAAGTTTCACAAAACATCCTGACACAAGTGATTCAGTATCTCACTTATATCAAAAGCAGACAAGATAAAATATAAGCAGACAACTTTTTTCATCTTATCAGCATCCATTCATATTTTTTTCCTTATATTCAGTACAGGCGATCTAAAAAAGGAATATATATAGGAAAATAGATGCAGCAGAGGGAGGAAGCTGCAGAAACATCTTGTAAAACCCAAAGCACATTACATTAATTAATCAACTATGAATAATATGTGGCAGATAAGCAATTAATGGAAAAGAGAGGGTCTCTCTGTCATGTCTTTTTAGAACTTTTTAGTACAACAGCTGAACAAAGAGAGTGAATCATTGGCTATGTAACAAAGGACTAAACCTGCACACTCATGTCCTGACGTAAATGATTTATAAAAAGACTCCTGCATTTTAAGTCGGTGCCAGCGTTCGCCCCTTTGCCCACTTTCCAGTTCAGGTGATACTTTTCCACTTCCTGGGTAATCATTTCATAATAACACGACTCCTACAGTCCAACTGTAACAGCAGAGTAAACACAGTGAAGTGCAATGTTTGTTCTAACTCAATTAAGTGTCTCAGAGTTGTTAATGCGCCACATTGCCCATAAGAATTTGCATGAGAGGGGCGAAAAACAGAAAACAGAAAACCTCAATTTATGTACACAGTGGTGTATATCAGTGATTTGTGCTGTACAGAGTGGTATTCATCGTACCAATTCATGCCCACTAGTACTGCAGGCAGATATCTGTGGAGGGATATTACACGAATATTTAGTGGCATATTCATTCATTAGTTTTTTTTCCCCTTCCTGCTCAATATTGTTTTTGTTTTATACTTTATTGTGTCAGTTATTGTCATTGAAACATTATACATTTCTTGTTATTTAAATATCAGAACACTGCTTCAGGGAATACATGAAATGTTTCCACGGCGTGAAGTGCTGCAGTTCCTCTAATAACCGGTTCAAGCATCTGCTGACCAAATATTGAAAAATGTGACGTCTGAGGCCTCTGAATACCCTTATAAAAGTAAAAGATAAGCGCATTACCTTAATCAGGTTAAGGCTGAATATTCAGCGCACGTGATCAAACTAACTGAAAAAAGCACAAGTGTTCAGTCAGGAGTGGTGCCCTCAGAGTAGCATGAAATTCAATGTCTTGCTCAAGGACACTGTGACAGATATGGGCGCTCTGGCTGCTGCAGGGGATCAAACCTGTGAGCCTGCGGGTGAAGGGACAGGTCTCGTCAGCCATCGTCCATCAAAACCTAAACCCAACTATAGCCGGGCCTGGGAAGCTCTTATTCTTAGAATGGGCTGCCGTGATGTCATGGCAGGGCTGTGATTGACGAATAGGGCCCGGGGTATGCGCGGCACGCCGAGCGCCCCGGGGGCTCTCATGGCCGTTCTTCCTGTCTGCGGCTTGGCCTTTTACTGGCTTTAAAGCCAAGGATTAAAGGGCACAGGAAACTACCAGTGCTAATTTTAGACAGGTATGTAGATGGGCTTGGCAGACCCCATCAGCACCTGCATCACCACGGCAAGGCTGCTGCAACATGGAAGGCCATACAGGGATCTGGAAGCACGTATGCATGGGTCATGGTGAGGGCTGTGAGGGGAGGTGGGGGGGGGGAACACGTCGGCATGTGGACATGTGGTCAGATGAGTGATAGGCCTGGAGTTAAATGTACAGTAGTGAGGAGAGTAAGCAGGCGTTCAGACCAGAAATAGCACCACATTAAAAAACACAAGGGACTGCACTTGTTTGATTTGTTGCTATAGATACAGGTGATGATGATACAGGAAGTCCAGTTTTAAGACTTATCAGATGCCAAAACTCTGTTTAGAATTCTTTGAGATGGGATTTAGAGCAGGAAGTTTATCCTCCTTCTCAATTATAGAGAGTTAAACAATAAAAATACCAACCTCCTTAGGTCACAAGATAATCTGCCAAGACCAAGTTATTGGCCAATGCATCATGTTGTGACAAAAGTTATACAACCATGGAATCGTTGTCTCATTAAAATGAATGTTGAGCCTGCATTTTATGTTTTTTCGCCCAGGAGGAGGAGGAGCGAAAAGGCTGAGGCACAAATGCAGCATAGATCAGTGGTTCCCAAACTGTGGGCCGTGTGAAAGTATTGAAAGTAGGCTGACAAAAAAATAAAAATAAATAAATAATTGTTTTTAATGTTTTAAAATGAAATGATCTTTAAATTGAAAATGTTTAAAAACTCATAGCTAGCCTTTTTTTCTCGTATTAAGGCCTGTAGTTGTGCTAAGCTAATGACAGGGACTTTTATATTGTCACAGCCGGACCACATCATGTACTTGTTTCCTATCTCAGTCTGATTGCGTGTTGAAAGATTACAGCAATGGTAAAAACTGGATAAATCATTACCATTAAAATAAAAAGTGCTCCGAGAAGGCATTATTTGGCCTGTGTATTGTAATGTGGTCGGATGAGGACCACTAACGTTTCTGAGATTTTCAAGTGGGCCATGAGTAGAGTGTGGACTGAGGTCCTGGGTGGGTTGACCGGCAAGTACAGAGGTGAGCCAGGCTTCTGGAGAGATTAGTTCACCTACATGAGCGGGAGACTGAAGGAGACCGGAGACGAGATACGAGCTCATACATCTGTGAAGTGTGCTTCGTTAGCTAAATGTCATAAATGTGTCTGCACTGAAGTCACAGATGGCTGCGTGCAAGGAGCACATGAACCCTGAACATCAGTGCAGTTCGGTCTTGAGCTGATTCTTAAAGCTGAGAAAAGATGACAGATAGAAAAGTCATGCAAAGCTGCTAATTACAGCTCCGGTGGGCTGGTAAGTGAAGTATATGTTGTTTGTCTGAAATGATGAATAAGTGATGCATTACTTCTCTGAGGAACAGGACTTAACACTGATAACACCATGCTGCGTCATCAACTTACACTTAACATTGAGCTCTGCTGTCACCGGTAGGAGTTGCGGCAACACCGATAGAACTTTTTTTTTCCACCTACACACCTTTTTTCTTACTGTAGGGTAGAATCAAACAGCCAATGACAAGTGAGAGCCTGCTATCACAAGCAATAATTACAGCCCAAATGCTATTTTGGCTGGGGCATGAGACTGTTCAGTGTTTTTTCGGAGATAGCTCACAACTCCAGGTGCTTGCTAATAACGCCATTCTCAAGTTAGAGCAGCGAAGTTGCCAGCGCGTGGGGAGTTTTTGTTCCAAAGCAAAGCACAAGCCAAAAAGAAAAAAAAGTAACTTTACAAAGTCTGAAATCATCAGCACCTGGAGAAACGAAACTGTTGAGAAACAGATCAAAGACCCAATTGATAAACTTCTGTTTACTTTTTGCTACAGTGATTATTTCTCCTCACGTGTATCGCAAAGTGACATGTTGAAGTTTGAGAGTGCCACATCCGTTTCATGATTGAATATGGACACGACGTCCGGCTGTGGGCTCGGTGTGGAGCGCCGCTGCCCCAGTTCCCACTGGCTTTTTGGCCATGACAATAAAGGCAAGAGGTTGTGGGGCTAAACTTGGCGCGCCTGCTAATCCTCTGCTAACGGTTCCTGTCCCTCTTACCCTCAAGCGACAGCGTGTTGACAGCAGCCTCCACCCCCTTCATCTCTCCCTCCTCCGTCCATCCCTCCCTCCATCCATCCAGCTCCCCCAGCGTACCCCCCCTCCACCCCTCC